>NC_058128.1:477500-647500 GCF_914725855.1 Thunnus albacares | reverse complement strand
TGTGTGTGTGTGTGTCACAATAACTGTCACGCATACAGAATTAGAAACACACACACAGTCAGAGTACAGGTGTGTGTGTCAGAGTCATATGACTGTGTCCTTCATCAAGGATCTGCTGCTCATTAATACAGAAGCTTCCAATTAATCATTAAGCCTCGTTAAGTGTAAAGTGTCGTCAGTGCCTCCTACAGGCTGCAGAGCTCATCACACACACAAACAGCATTTATTTGTTTTTATGGAAAACAGAAAAGGTCATAATTCACCTCCTTTTCCCTGCTGTTTTGTTGTTGTTGTTTACTTTTTATTAGGTTTTCTTTTTAATAACACATACACACACAGAGTGGTGTGTTACATATGTGCCAAACAGACACAAAACACACTTGAGGAAGAAAACAATAATTACAATAAATAAAATAAAATAAACAAACATCACAGCTGAAGGCTCAACTGTTCCTATAAAAGCAGAAATAAAAGAAAGTTAAAAGAAAATAAAAACTCTGGTAAAACCAGGAAAGTGAGTTTTAAGAAGAGACTAAAAGGAAATCAGTGACTGCAGACACTCGAGTTTAAAAGACGACAGAACGGAACAGACTTAGTTTGCAGCTGCACAGAGCTGCGTTCAAAACTGCCAGCGTGCGATATATAAAACTATATTACAAGCGGTATAAAACATCAGCTTTGTTGTTCAGATTTCCACAGTTTGAAGGTTTCTTCACTCTGTGTGATGTTGTTCTGACTGAGATTAAAGTTGTTCCAGATTTCACTGTGAGAATCCACCGACGGATGATTTTAGGACCAAAGTCACACCATGTGACTGCTGCTACTACAAACCAACCAATCAGAATACAGCATGAAATGACACAGAATACGCTGGATGGTAAGAAACCATAATAACGGGCTGTTTTGCAAATACCGCCATCTTGTAATTTTGATGACGTTTGATGACAGAATGCATTGTGGGATTGTTTGGGAACAAAGGTAGAGAGTAGCACAGAAACAGGGTTTAAATGAAGTGAAAGGAGGCAGAGCTTTGACAGCTGGACAGTATGAAGTTAGAGAAGAAGACAGTTTCTCTAAGATCTGAGATAAACATGTAAAGTTTGTCCTGCGGGTGGCGCCAGAGGAAACATCATGTGGTCATTAAAATCCAAAGGGTTCATCTTCTGGAGAGCAAGAATTAGATCTGACCAGCAGTTGTTCAGATGTCATGTTTCAGATCAACATCACCATCGTTACATTTCGTCTCTTCACCTTTTCTTATTTAACGGATGCAAACTGTGGACGTTGAACGTCTGAACTCAAACAGGCTGCAGGACTCTGACGTGATGCTGCTGCAGCCTTCGTCCTCGTTGTCACTGTTCATCGTCTGTCTCGAGGAGACGGGAGGTTAATTGGTGTCTTCTCATATTAAACTGCAGTGGACACAAAGAGCTGCGAGCGCTGAGGACAGATTTAGACCCTGAACACACACTGAGCAGCAGTGGTGGAAAAACAGCGCCGCCTTCATCACTGCAGGCTCAGAGAGAACAGAAGACGTTTGCAGAGAAAACAGAGATGTTTGTGTCCGTCAGATGAAGGTCGTCTGCATCTTAAAACACGAGTGTGAAACATGAACCTGCTGTTTGTGTGGAGTCGCTCATTAAAGCAGCAAGAGTTACTGCCGATTACTGTCTGTAATCATTTCACACACATGATGCTGTAAAAGTAACGTAACACTATTTCTGTCTTTAGCAGCCCCCGGTCGGCCCTTTGTTGGCCCCCGGTCGGCCCTTTGTTGGCCCCTGGTCAGCCCCTTGTTGGCCCTTTGTCGGCCCCCGGTCGGCCCTTTGTTGGCCCCTGGTCAGCCCCTTGTTGGCCCCAGGTCGGCCCCTGGTTGGCCCTTTGTCGGCCCCCCATTGACCCCTGGTTGACTGTTTGTCGGCATGCCACCCAGAATGAAACATGAGGATTTTGTAGATTATAACCTTTATTTTAATAGTATATAATAATTATAGTGGTTCAACAAATGATTATTTTCATTATTGATTATTTGATTATTATTGTTTAGTCTCAGAAAATCTTCAAAAATGTCGTCACAGGTTTGTAACACCCGAAGTCAACAACTTACTTGCTCTCCTAAACAACACATGAAAACCTCAAAATGTGTATTTTACTGCAGAATAAGATTAAGAAAACTACAAGAACTACAGAATGTTTTGATTAAACAATTAATTCATTATCAAAATAGTTATGATCATTTTTCTGTCAATCGACTAAATGTTTCAGAGCTCATGATGCTGTAAAAGAAACGTAACACTAGTTCCGTCTTTTAAAGGCCCCTGATTGGTCCCTCGTCGGTCGTCTGTTGCAGGATTTAAGACGATTAGTTCCAGTCAGACAGGTTTGATGGAGCAGCGGTTCATCCTGTCAGTTTGTTGTTTGAGCAGCTGATAAAAAGTTCAAACTGGAACATTTAGTTTGTAGATTATTGAGCTGCAACAATTTGTTGATTAATCGATTAGTTGTGAACTATATTGATAATCAGTTAAACATTTAAGAAGAAAAAGTCAAAATTCTCTGATTCCATCTTTCTAAATGTGAATATTATCTGGTTTCTTTAGTCTCTATGACAGCAAACTGAATATCTTTGTTATGGACAAAACAAGACATTTGATGACGTCGTCTTCAACTCTGAGAAACACTGATCAGCATTTTATGGACCAAACAACTAATTGATTAATTAAGAAAATAATTGACAGATTAATCGATAATGAAAATAATCATTAGTTGCAGCCCTAATAGATTACGACCTTTATTTTAATGCTCTTTGATGACTGTATGTTAAAAAAAAAATAGAGAGCAGCAACAATAAATACAAACAACATAAACAGACTGAGACAAATGACGCACACTAACGTACAAGATTTATTTTATTTTATAATCTACAACAAATGAATTAAGGTATTTTTGTCTCCTGCAGCAGCAGCTCTGGAAGTCCTGTGGTCTTTGAGAAAAAATAAAAGGGAGAAATGTATATTTTAGATCAGAACATCAGTTTTCTGTCTCTGTAGATGACTTTAGTCTCATTTTTATTTTGCATTTGGACTTCGAGGGATCAAACACGTCTCGTCTCTTGGTGTATTTCTTCGTTTTGTCGCAGCATTGGTGTGTGAATAAAGTTTCTTGCAGCTTCTCTGCAGGATTTTAATTTGAGCTGATGGAGACAGAAACCCGCAGAGACAAACTGAGCTCTCCTCCATCTGAACATCTGACCGCTGAGCATGCTGGGAAGGCAGGGACAGCCATCAGGTAGAATATACATCTCTCTGTGTCTGATAATAATGAACGAGACGTGTTTTTAAAGAGGACTGAGAGTCGACCAGCGCAGAGACGCTGCTGAAGAGTTTTTATTGTTTGAATGTTGTTCAGGACTTTAAATGAGTTCATCTGCCTGCAGAGTGTTTACAGGCTGTGATGTTTTACAGTCACAATAATGAACTCTGCAGATCTCTGGCTCCTCCATGTGGACGCCGACTGAACTGCAGCTTCATTCAGAAAAGGGACAAAACGCTGCATCAGCTCCATTTTCTGCTGATTGTTGGAAAAAGTAGCGTTTAGTTTACACATTGAGTTTCTGTCATCAACAGCGTTTACACTCATTATTCATAAAGCAGCAGCTGTTTATTCTAAAGGAAAGTGCTTTTTCTGTAACTGATCATCTTTCAGGAATAAATATTAAGACTCGCACACTGTTTGCTTCATTTTTACACATTTTAATAAATGGAAATACAGAATATAAATGAAGATTCTGACATATGTGGTGGATTTTTCAGCCTGAATTAAAAGCAAACTGGAAAATGGACAATTTAAAGGAAAAGTGACTGTGAGGGGCTGGTTTTCATATCAGGAGATGATGAAAATGACACAAATACATCACATAACTATTCTCCAACATTCAGTATCACACTTAATTCACTTTATTTATGTTTACTTTATATTTATCATGATCCCCCAACATTGTCCTGATCATATTTTAGTTCTAGTTTTGTTTATTTGTCTCTACATGTATAAAGCAGCTTACACAGTTTTTAAAAACTTCTCTGACCTTGTTTTATACACACACACACACATATATATGTAACGGGTATAGGATGGACCCAATAGCAGCACAAACGACACTGGTATAAACTTTGCAGTCTTTATTTCCCATGATGTCAGGGCAATATTAGCACGGTCAGAGAAACACAGTTCTAATGAGTATGACTCCACCGGATCTTCCACTCCCACAGCGGACAAAGACCAGGGAACCGGCAGGCAGAACTCAGAGTCAGGGACAGAAGGCTGGTGGGTTTACCGGGGCAGAGACGAGGAGCGATGGTCGAAGACAAGCTGATCAGAAACCAGGAAGGCAGTCCAGTGAAGAAAGCAAGACCACTTAGCATAGTAGCGTAGACAATCTGACAAGGAGGGAGTGGGCCAAGGCAGCTTATATACAGGCTTGATTGCAGATGATGAGCAGGTGGGAACGCCAGGTGAAGGTGGTTGAACTAATGAGGGGTGTGGCAGAGCAGAGAGTGAGACTGAATGATTGGATAATTCCCACAGCAACGGGGGGGGCAGACTCTGACACACACACACACACACATATATATATATATATATATATATATATATATATATATGTGTGTGTGTATGAATACCTATATGAATAAATAGGGAATCTGATGACCTTGACTATAGTTTACAATTTGCAATTTTGCACAAAGATATGGATTTAATGTTTTGACCATATTATAGTTTGCAGTGCAGAATTTCTAGTATTTATGATCGTTTATATTTCTCTTGTAAATATTTTAACATCGTGCGAGTTTAACAGCAAATTTGGGGGGAAAAAAAAGATGTTTTGCACAACAGCAAAGAACTTCCATACTTATAACAGGAAAATGTATTTTCTTATTCCGAGATACTTTTCTGGTCGTAATGATGAAGAGCTTTATTGTTATAAACGTCTGAAAACAAACACATGTATTTAATTCTGCGTTAAAAGACATTTAGACTCGATTCATTCAAACATTTAACAAGCAGTTTACAGTCTAATAACACTTTTCTCCTTAGAACCAGAAAAATCACTTGTTTAATGTTATAATGAGTTGTTTTCCTCGTTATAATGAGCAAAAACTATTTCTATTCATGGTGATTTATAGAGTTGAAGAGACTGCAGTAACATTTGGTGAGAACATGTGTGACCATCCCGCGTGTATTATCAGTATCAGAGCCTGAAGTCAAAGCCCGACCTCTGACCTCTGACTCTCTCTCTCTCTCTCTCTCTCTCTCTCTCTCTCAGATACGGCGACATGGTTCCAAAGACCATCGTGGGGAAGATCTTTGGCTCTATCTGCTCGCTGAGCGGCGTGCTGGTCATCGCCCTGCCGGTGCCCGTCATCGTCTCCAACTTCAGCCGGATCTACCACCAGAGCCAGAGAGCCGAGAAGAGACGAGCTCAGAAGGTGATGACACGACCTTTAACCCCTTTAAACTTCCTCCAACTCACTGAGAAACTGTTCTACGTAGCTGTTGTTGAGACAGAAGTCAGATTGTTTGTTGCCCGGACAGATAGAAACAAATGTGAACGTTAACACTGTGAGTTTTTTTTTACTGCAGCAGATTTCATCTTCATCATGAAGCACAAGCCCGTCATGTCCCATCGCAGCTGAGTTTGTGCTTTTTCTTCTTAATTTAGAAATCTTAGCTTCTGCAGAACCCACAGGAGAAAAGGGAGGAAGACGCAGAGAGGACAGAGCTGCGTCCAGGATTTACTTCCTCTCAACATCAACAAATGACTGTTCTGGTTGAGCTGGAGATCTTTGTTTATCCCACTGGGAGGCCGATAGAAACATGAAGCAGCTGAATCTTTTCTCTGTCTGCTGCTGTCTGAATACCAAAATCTGTACACGATCAACATTTGTCTGAATCACACGAGACGCTCCGCTCAAACCAAAACAGACATTCGTTTTCTCGTAATTATGATTTATCCTTCAGAGCCGCTGAAGCCCCACAAAATATTGACAAGAAATTAACTTTTATTAATTATTATCTTGTTCCCACAAGTCAGTATCATGTTCATGTGAGATATTATCTGTCTTTCATGTTCAACTTATCATCTCTGTTGCAGAAATGATCTCGTATGCACAAATTATTTTCTTGTTTTCGTGAGTTATTATCTTGTCTGCACAAACTGTTTTCTTGTTTGCACACATTATTATCTTGTTGAGAAGTTATGTTCAGGCCGATTTTAATTTTCACCGTGCAAGATATGTTCTTTGCACAAGTTATTATGTTGTTTGAGATGTTGTCTTGTTTGCACAAGATAATTTAATTTTGTGCAAAAGATTGTAGGAAAACATTTCTCTTGGCTTCCAGGGCTCAGTCTAATACATGAATTTATCCCTTAATAAACCCCAAACTGAGGTCACAAAGCCATCGCAGAACCTCTCAGGTTCTGAGTCAGATAATCACAAGTAGACGACTTTGAAAATAATTATTTTGAGATCACAAAAAAATGAATCTTTTTTTTATGAAATTCAAAATGATAATTAGGACTTTGACCTCTTTATCTCTTTTTTTGATCAGACAGATTCTGGGGTTCAAATCTTTCCTCAGTGTTTCTGTTCTCCACAGATACAGTCTGTCTTTGCAGTTTAACTCAGCTGCTCTGTCTCGTCACTTTACACACACACACACACACACACACACACACACACACAGAGGATAATTGGACAGGCTAAATGGACATGTGTGTGTGTTCACAAACAGAAAACCAGGCTTGCTAGAATTCACGCGGTGAAGAGCGGAGGGGCTAACGCTTATTTGCAGTACAAACGCAACCAGCTGCTGATTGGCCCAGACGAGGAGGTAACCACGGAAATGCAGTCGTCATCCATCGTCGTCGGGTGGTGCTGGTGTTTTTTTTTTTTTATCCTTTGATTTCTTCCTTTTTTTTTCATGTTTTTCTTTCTCTCGTTGAGCTGTGACCGAACGCGCTGCAGGCTGCTGCATGCCGGAGGGGGATTGGCTGTTTACCTCCTCACGCTGCCGTTTTCCTCAGTCAGTGATCCATCATGTTTTCTTTTTTCTTTCTTATCTGTCAAGCTATAAATATATCAATCGGTTCAACATTAACATTTTTCCATTTCCCCCACTGGGTCATAAAGCTACTCTGACCTGCAGTTTATATGTTTTACTTACTACCCATCTGTAGTCAACAACAAACAACAAGCTCCAAACTTTAGTCGCATGTTTCACTCCAACTCTAAACACTATGGTTCCCATAATCCAAACAAAAAGTAGCTGAATTCATCCACAACTGAGCCAGAGTCTGAAAGTAGCATGAACCCAGACATGTGACTCACTCAGGCATTCAAACATTTAATTATGTGAAGAATGTTCAAAATATAAACCCTTCAGATGGTAAGCACTCTTTTTAGTGACTCTTACTATGACCGTAAAAGCTGTTTTGGAGCTGTTTTCTTCCACATTCTTTCCTGGATGGCTGGAAGAGACTTTTCTTCTCATGTTTTTGTTGTTGAGAAAAGAATCTCATCATAAGGTCCATTTAGTACCTGTTCTGGAGCTTTAAATGACATAATATCATCTCCCTCAGCGTATGGACTTGTCCAGTTGTCATATAATTATAGATATTAATAGATTGAGCACTTCCAGAACAGAATATCTCATCTTGAACAGCTACTACATGGACCTTGTGGTGAAATTGTGTTCTTACCTGCTGTTTCCAAGTTTAGGAGCAAAATCTGGACTCCATGTTTTTTGTTACGTCACCATCCTGTGAGCTTGTGCTTCCAACATTAGGACCTCCAGGCTCTGAATGACACTGTTAGCTCTGGCTAACCACACCGTCATCTCGAAATACATTATTATCAGTTAGCCTACTGATAAATGTTGGGTCTGCTATGCTTGACATTTTGTTGTTTTATACATTGCTCATGACATCATGTTATGTCTGTTTTACTGGTTTTTGCCTCATTATTTATTTATTCCTGATTTTTTTGTTTTTATTGTCTGTTTTGCTTAAAGCACTTTTTAAACATTGGTTCTGAAAAGTGCTACAAATAAATTTTGTTATTACAATTATTTAATTTATGAGCTGCTTCTAGAGTTTTTCCATTACTGGGACTTAGAGACCTGTAACTGAACTTGTTCCGGGTTCTGCTTTTGTTTCCCACAAGTTCAGGGAGATAAATTTTGGGTATTAAATCAAGTTCCAGGTGCTCGGTTAAGCAGATTTGTCATCATATGTCAACCACAACAAACACAACATAGCATTAGCCACCGTGTCACTACTCTGTGTAAATGAATGAAGACTTTTTCAACTTTAAACCAAAGACTTTTTAATATTCCAATGACTTACATCTAAAGCTTTTCGCCTTTTTATTTACGTACATCTGATCCTTCCCGGTTTGTAAAATACCAGGGCTGGAAAAGCAAGGCAGAACCGACCATCTTTGCTCTGCAAGGTTCAGTTTTAGGTTACAAGTAATTCAAAACTAAAGTAGCACACCCTGAACATCTTGTTTTTGCTGCCCTCCAGTGGTGTAACTTCTCACCTTGCTGCAGTGATGTACAGGTGTACTCCAGGACACTGTGACGTCACTGTTGGATGTGGTTACAGGCTGAACAGAAAACATTTCTGATCTCATCCAACAGATGAAACAGAGAGGGCAGAAAAATCCTGCTGTTCAGCCTGATTTTAAGTTTTTTTTAAGTCCTTGTGATGGAAAAATACCAGCAGGTTCACTGTCCTGATGTTACTTTTAACTCCACCAAAGGAAACTGTTACTGCTGAACTTTCTTTCCATCTCTTTCTAACCCTGCTGTCTGTGGCTGCATCACTGACTCACTCTCAGTCCTGCTTCTTTGTTTTTTTTCTTTTTCTTAGAATCTCTGCACATCTCTCATCTTTGCTCTCAAACTGACACCATATGTGGAGAACAGAAACTGTTTATTGACCTCTTCATTCGTTAGTCCGCCCCACTAACTCAACTGTGCATGACCTGGTCCTCAGGTGTTTTCTGAGGGTCTCCAAAGGCTTCATCCCTCCACCTTTCGCCTCCCAGCTTCTGTCTTCCTCTCTGTTTTGTTTGGATTCATGTGCATTTTGATTGGCTCGGTGGCTCGGCTGCCGACTGACTGGCCTGCGCTGCTCATGACATAATCAATACGCGTCTTAGATTTCATCACCGTGTGGACGAATGAGATTGAAGGATGAGCTGCATGTCAATCAGCCAGCCATGCAGCATGAACGGGGCAGAGTCAATCTGACGCAGAGGCTACAGTGGAGCTAGACAAACTGAACAGTCTGGAACAGTCCAAAGTTTTGAGAAAAAAGCTAGTTTGAGTTCTTAACCAGAGTCACGAGAAGATGGAAGAGACAGATACTGTGTACATGAATAGAAAAGAACCGAGGCACAGTCCTAAGTTAGGCTAGGAGTTTCAAGAGGGTCCAACTGCAGACTTCCTTTCAGGGTTCCCTTAGTCTGCAAGCCAATAGGAAGGGTATAGGGTCCCCAGGAGTAATGTTTGTCACCTTCTTTAGGGTTTTCAGAAGTCAGATGACTTGCTTTTGGGTCGTCAGAAGGTTTGTGACTTCCTTTAGAATCTTCAGGATTTAAGATACCCAGACTTCATTAAGGTCTCCAGTATTGAGGGAGGATCATTACTTCCATTACAATTCCTAGGAGTGAGGTGTGTTACTTTCTTTAAAGTACCTAGGATTGAGGTTCATCATTTCCCATAGAATTCCCAGGATTCAGTGAGGTGCATTACTTCCCTTGGGGTCCCTATGAGTATAGTGCTTGCCTTCCTCTAGGGTACACAGGAGTAAGCTTCACTTACTTTAAACTCCCAAGGAGTTAAGTGTGTCAACTTTTTAGAGGTCCTTATGAATGAGTTCCATTGCTTCCAGTAGGACTGCCAGGAATCAGGTGCGTCACTTCCTTTACAGTCCCCAATAGTGAGATTCATAGCTTCCTTCAGCCCCAGAAGGTACCCTAAAGGAAGGTAGTCAAGGGCTAGTTGTGGACCTAACATTACCAAAACTTAACCTAATGTAAACCCTCTTGGAAGTGGTTATTGGTTGTTACCTGAAAAACAATATTACAAATGTTATTTAAAGTCCTGTGTGGGAAAAGTCTTTGAAAGTTGTGAACTGTTGTTCAAAACGGAGACCCTACCCTCTTCCCATTGGCTTGCAGACCCAGGAGGTCCAGCGTGTTCCTTCTTAGCAGTTTCCCTTTACTTCCAGTCTTTGTGCTAAGCTAGACTGAACATGCCTCGTAGCCATCTTCTCATGTGACTCTGGGAAAGACGGCTGAAATGCATACTCCCTAAAATGGTGGATTGTTCCTTTAAGTATCTGAGCTCCTACCGCCATCTTCCCTAAGTCTTCAGCCCTTCTGTCTATCCACCTGCGTCACATTCAGTCTGAACCCCTGAGCAACATGAGTACGGTGGCTCTCTTGGATCAAATGAGGCTTGAGTCAAACAGACAGACATGCAACACCAGAAACACAAACACATCCGTGAGAAGCAGCGATGAAGCTGCTGAATGGCGGCAGTCTGTGGCCTGTGTTTGAACCAGTGAGCAATCCGTCACTTTCTAACTGGACAGATGTGAACGTAGCCATAGGTGGTGAGAACATTAACGCGGACGCTGGGGGACGGTCCTTGTTTGTGCTGTGACATGTCCAATGATGGATCACTGTGTGGTCATGTGATTTATGTTTGTGCCCTGAAGGCATCCAAGGAGGCAGGACAGGCGCTGGTGTGCAAGATCAACCCCAACTTTGAGGTGCATCATCATCACCTTCTGCACTGTTTGGAGAAAACCACGGTGAGAACACAAACACACAAAACACACTGAAATTTAAAAACTGTATAACTGTACAATGTAACTATATAAACTGTTTGATGTCCATAATTAAAGAAACATTCTGGTTTATTCCAACTTTGGTCTTTTTAACAAAAGGAGAGTGAAACTGATTAGCAGCAGACTACACTATGATTACATAAAGGTTGGCAACAGATAAATCCAGGTGACATTACATTAGAGCACATTATTTCTTTTTATAAATCTGCATGAAATCAGGAAAAAAAAACTGATTACCCACAAAGAAGATCTGTAAAAGTCAAAATCAAAGACAACATTTTGACGAAAAAATATTCCGTTACCTTTTCCCACAATAAAAAATGAGACTAAAGCTAAATGAAAAGTCACTTGAGAACAAGAACTATGTCAAAATATTTTACATTTTTCATCCATGAATAAAAACTAAGTGACAATATGAAAGACGTATGAATGAACTAATGAATGTTTTAAAGTCTTATTGAAGCATCTGTGGAATCACACTCCTGATTGGTCAAACAGTCTCCAGCAGCCAATAAGAGCTCTTGTTCAGAAGTTGATTTAGCTGTTTAACCTGCTGCTCTGCCATTATTAAGATGCATCTTCATTCAGTAACGTTCTGTCTCTGTCAGTAATGTTATCTGATGTTACAGATTTATGGGCTAAATTCATCTACAAGTTTCTGAATCATCAGCTGCTGGATTCACTTTAGTTTTTGTTGACTAAAACTAACAAAAACTGAACTAAAACTAATAAACATTTTCATCAAAAGACTAAATCTAAATCTAAATAAGGCGTCACTATTACCTCTGCCTCTAACATCCTGCCTCTCCACCTCAGAATCACGACTTTGTGGACGAGAAGACGTATGAGTCGAGCTGCAGGGAGGTGGGTCTGGTGAAGCAGGTGTCTCGCTCTTCCTCCCTCTCCTCCTCCTCCTCACCTCATGGCTTCACCTCCTGCTGCTCTCGCAGGAAGAGGAAGAGCTTCAACGTCCCGAACTCCAACATGTCGGTGGGTCTGCAGGGCAGCCTGCAGGAGCTGAGCACCATCCAGATCAGAGAGAGGCCGCTGACCAACAGGTGGGATTTTATACTTTATATGTGACAACTGATGTTATTAAGGGGGTGTAGAGGTCCTTGAGAAGGTCCCAAAGGTCTTTAGAGATTGTTTAGAGTTCCTTGTGAAGGTTGAAAAGGTCTTGGAGAGTCCTTGAGGTTTTAGATTTTGTTTAGGATTTTTAGGATTTTTGAATAATCCTTAAGGTGGTCTTGGTCATTAGAGATCATTAAGGTGGTTCAAATTATCTCTGAGGAAGTCCCAGGAATCCTTAAAGAGGTTACAGGACCCCTTGAAGAAGTATCAAAGATCATTGTGAAGGGTTTGTAGGTCTTGAACAGAGCTAAGGGGTCCTTAATGAGTAATGATACTTCAGTAGCTCATTGGGATTCTTAAAAAGGTTCCAGGGGTCCTGGATGAGGTTACAGTGGTCAGTCAAGAAGTTCCATCGGGCCTTTAAAATGTCCCAGGAGTCTTTGAGAAGGCACCAGGGGTCCTGTTCTGGCGTCATGTTTTCCTCCTGAATATATTTATCTGAGTTGCATCTAAATAGTTTCATACAGTTTAAAATAAAGAACAGCATTTTAATTTAAAGGAGGATCAGCTTTAACTTGACTGACATTAACACATGAAATTAAAAACTGGACACTATAAAATAAAGTGATGAAGTGAGCAGTATGGGACACAGAGACATACTGTATATAAACACATGCCAGCAGAGATCATGTGACCGTGTATTCCCGTGTTGAGTCAGTGAGCAGGAATCCAGAATATGTCCAGCTGTGGGAGGCTGTGGGAGGTCTGGGAACTTTCTCCTAAACATGGACAGCTGGGAGACCAGACTGCTGTCTGTGAGCTGCAGAGTGTCAGTCACATCTCTGCTGCTACTCTGCTGTCTCTCTACACGTTCACAGATACGATGGTTCGCTGTGTAAATATGATTCAGAATGACAATGAGAATCAATTATGAGAAATATATTATTTACAGTACAGTCGCCCCACACTAAACAGCTGTAACAACCTACTTAAGTCTCAGTTTTTACCTTTAATGCCACTGATTTTATTCCACATGGTAAAAAGTGTGTGTGCTGGTATGTCAGCCGAGGAGTCGATCACACCGGACGGTAGAGGAGCTTTTACCAGCTTCTGCTTCAAAACTAGTTTAGTCGACTTCTCTAACATTCACCACCGGAGCTGAAAGCTCCTGTTTCCATCAAGTCAATAAGTCAAGTCAATTTTATTTTTTTAGTGCCAAATCACAACACAGGTTATCTCAGGGCACTTTTCACATAGAGCAGGTCTAGACCCAACATTCCCCCATCAGCAGCACTTGGTGACGGCAGCAGGGAAAAACTCCCCTTTAACAGGAGGAACTGGACTCTAGGTGGACGCCGTCTGCCTCAACCGGTTGGGTTGAGGGAGAAAGAGGAAGGGAGGGGGAGAGGGGGGTGAAAGCACAATAACTGCAGTTTTATCTGAGTTTAGTAGCAGAAAATTGCAGGTCATCCAGGTCTTTATGTCCTTAAGGCATGCTTGGAGTTTAGTTAGCTGATTGGTTTCATCTGGATTCATTGATAAATATAATTGGGTATCATCTGCATAACAATGAAAATGTATGCAGTGTTTCCTAATAATATTACCTAAAGGAAGCATATACAAGGTGAATAGTCAAAAAACTGAAGATACCCTGTGCACAGCAGTGCCTCTCTCCTGGGTGCCAGCTGATGCAGGGCAAATACAGTTAATCAAAAAAATTATTCCAGCGCACACCAGGATATAGGATTAAAACTTTTTTATTAACGGATTACATAAAAAACAAAAGGAGCAAACTATGTCTTTTGCATGTTGCTTCATGAGATTCGCTCTGTGGATTTCATGCGCTCTAATAAACCTCAAATAAACTATTGATACGTAGAAAGTCACATAACTGATTAGAGACTGCTTTCTCAAGGATCTTAGATAGAAATGGAAAGTTAGATATAGGTCTATAGTTGACTTACTGTAACGTTTAATTACAGCCACTTTAAAGGACTGTGGTACATAGCCTGGTCCTAAAAAGATTGATCATATCTAGTAAAGAAGTGCTAACTGAGGGTAAGACTTCCTTAAGCAGCCTAGTTGGGATGGGATCTAAGAGACAGGTTGATGGTTTAGATGAACAAATCATTGAAGTTAATTCAGGAAGGTTGATTGGAGAAAAAAGTCTAAATATATATCAGGTTTTACAGCTGGTGCCTGTATCACAGTTTTGTAGTTTGGTCATTTTGAGACAAAGTAGTGATTCAACTGATAAATCACAAGACGACCAAGAGGCTTCTCCACTGATGATTCAAATAATCAACATTTAGCGAGCAGCTCTACCGTTCTCTAAAAGATAATTAACCTGCATTATTTGAAAAACCGAGAACATCGTTTAAAAACACTTCCTGTTGTTCTGACAGTATTTGCAGAACCATTAAAGACTCTTCGAACCATCTGGAAAAATACTCTGACCTCAGATTTTAACTTAACTTGAAGATGGCAGTCGGACGGAAAAAGAGTCACAACTTGAGAAACAAGTTAAAAATCTTTTTATCATTCAGCAGACAGAATATTTTTCCATCCAGATGGTTTGAAGAGTATTTGAGGATTCTGGAAATACCTTTGAAACAGCAGGAAGTGTTTTTAAACAACCTTCTACCCTCTACAACATCATTGGTTATTTTTCTTCTAAGAGAAGGTGATGTTATCTCTGTGACCCAAATGTTTGCTGATATATGAGATGCACAAACCAGGGCTAAGAGGAGTGGTAAAAAATAGAGTACATTGGTCTAAACCTTGTATCACCATTAAAAAGTTATGAGCAAACATGTAAAATTATACACACGAGAATCAGTTCTTTAGTTCCTAAAATTTTACCAAGTCATCAATGACTTAGAGACGAATATGAACACAGAAAACAAAATGTATTTTTCAAAGGTCGATATTCATGTTAACGACTAACAAAACTGTTGTTAGGTCCTGGTTCAGTTCGGGTTCATCAGTTTAGGCGGTTTAATCCCACCTTCACACCTTCATTAGTAAAAGTATTTCTTCTTTCCTGAGCTTTTCACTTCCTTCTCTTTGTAAATTTACACATCTGAAGTGTCTTATGACTCTAAACATCCTCCTGTCTCTCTCTGTAGTCGCTCCAGTCGTTCCAGTCTGAACGCCAAATTTGAGGAGACAGTTCCTCTGAACTGTGACCAGCCGTACATCACCGCCGCTGTCATCAGCATGCCCACGCCACCCGGCACCACGCCTGAAGGCGATGAATCAGCGAGCTCCACCGACTATTCACAGGCCAACATCGTCCGAGTGTCCGCACTCTAGACTCGGAAACCGATACGGAAACACAATCCACCCGGCTGGAGGATGACGGGGTCAGAGGTCAGAGGTCGGCGGCCCCGCACCACCACAGACTCACCGGGTTTGGATGACGTGTCCGCGATGAAGTGACGGGTCAGCTCGAATAGTTCAAACCTCTGGTGGAGGAAAACATTGTTCTGAACGCACTAAAACTCAGCTAACCTCGCCTTGGATTACTTTTTCTTTCTCTTTTCTCTTCAGAAAGGATTTTTATTCCAGCAGCCGAAGGAGAAGAGAGAATAGTAGCAGCTCGGCTGATGACTGATCTCTTCCTGAGATACATTTAAATATCATATTGCTATTTTTCCAATCCTGTATGTCTTCAAATTTGATGTCTTAAAACACAAAGAGAGCTGAAGGTAACATAGATTCTTTAGTTTGTAGTTTAAGGACATTTTGGGAACAACACTTGGTAACCGTCTTATCCAGAGTCAGATGAGAAAATGGATATCCGCCTCTGCTTCTCTGTGACATCAGCACAGAAATGCATTTTACTTAGCTTAGCACAAAGACTGGAAGCAGGTGGAAACTGCTAGCCTCGCTCCATCAAGAGAAAAAGTCCACAACACTTAAAGCTGTTTGATTTACATATCGTACCTTCCTTAACTAAGTTAATCAATTCAAGAGTCAGAAATCTTGAAGCTAATAATACATTGTATTAATAAAGCACTCAAAGACGCTTTACACAACAAGTTAAAAGGATCCTAAACTACTTAAAGCACAAGGTAGCAATGATGCTAACTCGATTCACAGCTTTCCTCAGATTTTGTGAAGTGTTAGCATTAAAGAGAAAAGCTCTGCTAACCCATATTCTTGCAAAAGACAAAATTACATTTATATTATTACATAAAACACCTCTGTGACCTGTTGGAAAGTCTTTGATGTCCTCAGACTTTTACTCTTTTGAAGGAGTAGCAGTTATGCTAACAGTCTTCCAGAGCTAACTGTTGATAACATCAGCATGTCTCATTTTTTTATTTCTACCTGTGTGAAATAAACAAGATAAGACGTGAAAAGTAAGATAGTTTTGGAGTTGTTGGGAGCTTTTTCTCTTAAGAAAAGCAGTTTAACCATCTTATCATCTGTCTCTGGTTAAAGTATAATTCTGGTGATTTTCTATATTTTTCTTTTTGTCATCAAATCTCATGTTTGGATCCAAACCAACAATGAACTGATCTACTAACCAGTATTGTGTGTGTATCAAAGCTGATATATCTGATTCCTCCGTTGTTGTCACACCGCTGGGTGATGATGAAGGAACCTCGGTGTGACTCACTGACGTGTTTTTAATAGTTTCAGGATCCAAACATGAGATTTATTGACCAAAAGAAAAATATAGCAAATCGCCAGCTAAATCCTTTAAATTAGCTCTGATTCAGGACAGAAATCTCACTGAAAACTTCTCACGGACATTTTTTGTCACTCAGGTGCTCGTAAAAATTTCTTACAAGAAGAATATGTTGAAAGTAGAAACTCATCATATGTTAAACAAGGTGACAAAAGAAAGAAAACAGCAGGTAAAATTATCACCTAAAGAATTTGCTGAAGAAAGGAAATGATCCAGGAAAAGCTGACTAAGTAAACCGCAAGTTTAGAATATTTTAACACAGACTACAATGATATAATAATTATGTTTATGTAACTTTACACCTAACTGACATATTTTCTACGCGGTAAAAGTCAAAGAACACTTCCTGCCATCTCATTTGACTGAATTTATTTATGGATCAATGAAAAACATCAAATGTATTTATAACACAATCCCAAGATGTTAAAAGACAAACATAAAATTACACAAAACCAAAACTGCATTGAACGCAACATCAAAACACCTAAATACAACTAAACTATTATTCCCTGACTCCATAATTACTCCCTGACTCGATCTATAAAAGCTTCCTCTTGTTCCTCTGCTGAGTTTTGTATTTTCAACATCTCGTTAAAAATATTTTGAGCCTCTGAGTGACTGAAGTGTCCGTGTTACTGATATGTAGCAATGACGGTAAGATGTCCAACAAACGCGATGAGATTTAGAGGAGGAGGTTTTGTTTTTTCCAGCTCTGACGTAGAAGACGAGGAAGCATTCAGCATGTTCTGTATCTGTGTGTGTGTTCGAATGCATGGGCCGGCGTTCCTCTGCATGCAGATCTGTTTGAATGCGTGCGTGACCTCACCGCAGCTGTCTGGTCTTCACTGTGCATATATTTGGTTTTTTTGTTTTTTTTACCTGATCTTTCTGTCAGAGCTGACTGCCTTCTTCTCTGCTGTACAGAAACATGAACACATCTGAGAACTGTTGATGTCAATTTGTGATAAGAAAAATCATTTATCTTTGTTGTTTTTGATTGACGGCAGATTTATTTAACGCACATGTTGCCTACTGTTACTTTTCTTATTCTACTTTGAGCTCTGGTTGTAGCGCCGCGTCGGGCAGATATCAGACTGTAAATACACCACATGTTGACTGAACTGACTTCAGGGAGATTCGAGGATGTTTCGGGGAGATTTACATCACTGACTCTGTACTGTACCACTATTAAAAGACATTTAGCTGATATTACCAGAGATTTAGTGATTTAAAACAGTGGTTCTCAAAGTGGGGTCTAGGAGGGAGTTCCAGGGGGTCCCCAGCAAAAAGAGGAATCATTTATTGTCACTTTAATTCCATCCTTAAGTAACACGATGACAGGATGTCGGACTATGTTGGTCATAGAAGTAAAAATCTAATCAGATGGGGGTCCAGGATCTAATTTGTGTCAGTTTAGGGGTCCTTGATGTAAAAAAGTTTGAGAACCACTGCTTTGAAACATCACATATGCAGAGTTTGAGCTGAAGTGTACTGTTATGACGATGGTCAGTGGAATTTACTGCACTTATACAACCACTTGCTAGTCTTCCAGCCACTCATTGCGCTTTTAAACTACGAGCCACATTCACTCATTCACACACACGCTCACACTACCGATGGCGGCAAGCTACCACGCAGGATGCTAGCGTGGCCATCAGGAGCCCCTATCAGCAGCTGTTTCCTGCTATTTTATCAGCATTTATTTCATGATTCAGTCAAACTACAAACAGAAACTGTTGGCGTTTAGAGTGACGAGTCTCAGTCAAGAAACAATTTAACGTTAGCAACTGTGCACGTTAACGTTAGCAAGCTGAGACCACCAGTTTACACTCATGGACAGTACGAATTAGTCTGAAGAAAAGAGATCATCAACAAACGTTAGCTAACGAAACGTTAGCTCAGCAGCTGTAAGGAGACACTGAGAGCTTCAACAGGATCAATTTATATGATGTCTGATATCTTCAGCTTTACTCATAAGACGTTTGATGATTTACTAGCAGTTTGTCTTTATTAGTTTAAGTGCAAAACTACACATTTTAAATATAACTTTAAAATGTGAAAAGATAAATAACTAACACAGTAATGTAGCTGTTCTTGCCTAAGATTCAATACCTTATTGCCATATCAACATGATTGCTCACTTAAACAAGTAAAAATAGTAAAACTACTCCCTCATACAGCACATAATACATTAGACAGACAGGTAATATCCAACCCATAAAACAATCATAAAAGCATAAAACAAATGGGTAAAATAAAATCCAACATTTAGCACCTGTAGGGAAATTAGCAGCAACATCAGACGACCCCCGAGATGAAGTGCATTAAAAACATCTGTCTTATTGCACAATAATTAAACCTGCCGAGTGCCTGCAGCGCTATGTTTGGAGCGTTAAGCTTCAGGGTATGTGCTATCCTGGAACCTGGATGTTCTGGTCTTAATGCTTCTTAGTCTTTTGAGAGAAGGGAGGAAATTAAAAAGGTTGTTAGCCGGGTGAGAGGGGTCGTAGCCTTATAGCTTTCTGCTGGAGGCAGGAGATCACATCCAATAACTCTGGACGCAGCACGCAACACTTTGTCCAACTGTGTCCTCAGCTGACATGTTGCCAAACCAAACAGCTATTTGCTCTAACTAACAAGAAAATACCAAAGTCTGTTAACATTTCTGTTAATATTTATGCTTTCCGTCAGAGCTCCTGAAGTCCTGAAAGATATATTTCATGATTTCTATCATACATTTTTCATTATTCTGTTATTGTAACTGTGGTTTTGAGTTTACCTAATTATACCATACAAAACAGGAGATAGAAAATCAGAGGACCAATATATATACATGTACATATATATATATATATATATATATATATATATATATATATATATATATATGTATGTATATATATATGTATGTATATAAAGGATCCTTTCTTAATTTAAAGTGCCATGTTTATGACAACTGGGCGTTGTAGGCTTTGATTCTGGCTTTTTTCAAGTCCCATCTAGCAACACTGCTTAGATCCATCTTCTGTGCACAACATAACAATTTGCAATTATCTTGTGCAAACTAGATTTTAAAAAAAGTGAATCTGATGAAGCAACGTGCGAAATGCGTAGTTCGCTCCTTTTGTTTTTTAATGTAATCTAATAAAATAGTGTCTATTTACATTTTTGACTTCCTGTAATTTGCATCAGATGGCACCCAGGAGACACTGTTGTGCACCGGTTATCTTCATCTTTTTGTTATAATCCAGGACTCCAGATGCTCCATACTTCACCCAAATTTGGTAAAAAAGTTGACATGTTACATTAAACATTATGTTATTCATTGGCTGTATGTGTATGTGTAGTTATAAGCTGTTTTACACTGAAATTGATAGCAAATATTCAGTATAGATAGATAGATAGATAGATAGATAGATATAGATGATAGATAGATAGATAGATAGATTGGTAGGTAGGTAGGTAGGTGCAGCATGGTAGCTCCAGTGGAAAGAGATGATTTTTGGGTTCCAGTGGACAATTGATACAAGAAAACATTTAAATGTACAGATGTTGAATCTCCTCTCAGAAACATCAGTATCTGCCTGTGCAGGTCAAACTCGAGTCTCACCTGTGGTGACCAGAAACACCTGAAGATCAACTTGTTTGAATCCATTTTGATACAAAGACGATTCTCCTTTTCTTAATAAAACGTCTCTCCACGCCTGTGATGACGATGATGATCAGTTTCCAGGTAGATTTTATGGATTTGTTGACGAGTTTTTTTCTGGATTTATCTCGTGGACGTTTCTTCGCCACAGCAGACCAAGTTCGTGTGATCTGGATTTTGCATTTTTCTGCATTCTGAGTGTCAAACATTCGCAGACGTCTGAAATCAACGATGCAAATATATTCTCAGTGCTGGAGATGAATCTCTGATTGAAGCCACTGAACTTGATTAAAAGCAGATTGATTTCTTTGTTTTGTTTTTTAAGATGAGAAATGTTTTCGATGTTTTCGAGTGAAAATGCAAATGGCCAACCCTGCTAGCAGCCCCTAAATTAGCATCATCCATCACTGCTTGACTTTAATGTGACATATGCAACCAACGTTGGGTTTTCTTTCTCTTCCTTTGTTTTGTAAAGATACATTATTCTTTGTATGTAGGGAAACAGGGGAACGGGGTGAAACGGGGGGAAAAACATATTTTTGAGGCTCATGATGTTGATTTTTGTTTTTAAAGAAAGAAATAAGGATTCTCTATTACTGTTGCTAGTGCTCATGTGCTGTAATTGTTCGTTGGTGTAGTAAATCATCTTATTTTTACAGTCTTTTCCATAAGAAGTTATTGTGTCTTACGTTGAGTTTACATTCCACATGATATTTTTCTAAAGCGTTACAACATGCATGCGTTTGGACCAGTCGGAGGAAGGAGGTGATTAAAGGATTTACCTGTAAATTGAAGAACACTTGAGGATGATTATGATAATTATTACTTTTGATTTGTTTACAGCTTGTGTTATATTGATAAAATATGACTTATCGAGGATAATATTTAAAAAAAAAAAAAAAGAGAAGCTTCCATGGTTTTGTCCGGTGCAGTGTCTGAGTAAATAGAATAAAACATTGTCCTATTAAAACACTCAAACAGGTCTGAGCGTCTCTTCATTCAGACGGTTGAAATTTACAAGAACCTCAAAGATTTTAATCAAACTTGTTATTTCATGTAAATGCATTTTATTCTGTTCTTTGTTTGGCAGTTAAGATGTGTTACAATAATATATGGTATATAGTGATAAGGTGATACTATAAATTATGTTAAGATTAGATCTGATACTATAAAATACAAAACATTACAGTACATGTTATGATAAAATACGATAACCGTGAGCTTCCTGTTTCCAACCACGAGTCTTATGTTTCCAGTCTTTTGGGTTTTTTTAGGGACTCTATTGTTTTTCGTGTGTTTGTTTCTTTCTTTCTTTCTTTATTATTACACCACTTCAACCCTTAATTTGACCCCCTAAACATGCTCAAAAACTCACCAAATTTGGCACGCACATCAGGTCTGGTGAAAAATTTGATGAAATGTAAATATGAACCCCCAAAGTACCACAATGTGCTCTCTAGCGCCACCTATGTCACTAAAATGGCCGCTACGGCCTGTAGGAATGTCGTAGAGAGATCAAACCAAAACTCAATTATTCGTCTCATCAAGTCCTACAAATCATACAGACACCCCTGACCTAAATCCAACAGGAAGTCCGCAATCAGCCTTTCAAAATAAGACTTTGCCCCAATTTTTGGCCCCCAAACAAACGCTATCTCCTCCGAGGGCGTTAATGGTATCGACTTCAAGCTTTAATAGGTGACTTATGACACTGTGCTGAAAAAAAGTTGTTAAAAACTTTGTAATAACTCGAACGGTTTGGATTTTATAAGCCCTGAAAGTTGCAGTGCCACATCACCCTTACAATGTAAACCAATGAGGAGGCAATCTATGGGCATGAACTTTGTGTCAAACAGAGGCTTCTGACGTCTAAACTATAAGTCTGACCACTTTCAAACCTGTATCAATGGATTCGCAATGAAATTTCCTACTAAAATATGATTTTTAATGTAAGCTTTGGCCAAAGTCATGGGATTTATGAGGAGATTTCACAAGAAGCGTACTCTAAAATCCTCCTCTCCAACTGCTCCTGGTGATGTCACTCCCTCAGTGCTGTGAAACATTCCGCAATACACACTCATTATAAAATCACAGGAGGAGCAAGAAAAGACTTTAAAACTCACACTCTAATATCTCAAAAACAGTAAAAGATAGAAAAAACATGTAAATGCAAGATTTGTAGGTCAAAGTCTCGTGACTCATTTAAAGTATGAAGTTTGTATCTAAAACTATGTGGAAGCAGTAAATGTTCAAAAAGGTGTGGGTTCGCTCACACTCTCCATTCAAATATATGAGTATGTTTCTGTGTCCAGCTGCAGTTACTTATTGTCTCTACACACCTGACAGTACACATGTCAATCAAACTTTCAAAATAAAAGCACACCACACTTGTAAGAGATATCCCTCATTTTTAAAAAGCAAAATTATCTGATCCCGACGGGCCAGAGTGTGAGGTCCCGACCTGCTTGCAGCTTTAATTCAGACAGTTTTTTAAAAACCATAACTATGATTGTTGTGGCATTTACTGTTGCCATGACAACGAAGGTTGCCTAACTTTAAGGAAATAGTAACTTTAACCCAAACCAGGTGGTTTTTGTGCCTAAACCAAACCAGACACAGTGTTGTCATGCAATAAAACATCATTACTTTTTCAGCCCTGTGAGTCTGAGCCAAACACACCAGAGTTGGACGGCAGCCAATCAGAGCTCAGCATATGTTGGAAATCCTTCAACACTGCTGGAAAACCATCCAGGTGTCGACCTCATGATTCTGGTTCAGATATTAACAGAGTGCAAAGCTGTCATCAAGGCAAACAGTGGTGAAAGACACTTTGTTGTTTATACCATGAATCTATATGAGTTATTTCATAGTTTTGATGTCTTCAGTTTTGTTCTATGATGTAGAAAATAGTAAAAATATAAAAACCCTTGAATGAGAAGCTGCGTCCAAACTTATGAATGATGATGTAAAGACAAGATAAGACACAGTACAGTAAGATAAAACACTATATGTAACGATAGATCATTATCATCTATCAATCTATTTATCTATCTATCTAAAATCTATCTATCTATCATCTATCTATTTATCTATAATCTATCTATCTATCTATAATCTATCTATCAGCTGTTAGTGGATGCAGGCGGAGCCAGACTGAGGCGATGTGGTCGTTGGACATTGCGGGTGAGGAACTATTAATATAGTGTACAGTGGTTGCAGAGGTAGAATTTCAGACACACTGGACGTTAAGAGCTGTTCACGCTGGACAGCTGACACCCTGTATGTGTGTGTTTATGTGTGTTATGATCTCCAGTTTCTCCCAACAGCTGCAGCACAACTTGAGGAATGTGTTTTAGTTGAGATGTTTGGTCTCAGACTCAATTCACAGTTTTTAAGCTTCACAGTTTGGACGAACGACGTCCACTCTGCTTTTCCTTTTCTTACACCTCTGTAGGAAAAACCCATCTTCAGGACTTTTATCACACCACGTTTCTGCCTCTAGATGAACTTTTACAGACTGTCATATGATTCATGATGATTTATCTCATTTGCAGGAATTTCAGAGGTGGAACAGTCAGATATTCTCACTTTAATGACTTTAAGAGGCCTGGAGATGTGAGACCATCCAGTAATTTACTACTCTAAGAATTTTCAGAGGCCTAAAGAGGTCAATGTATATATTATTTCTAGGGATGCACGATATTGGATTTTTTTACCGATATCCAATACGCCGATATTCCCAACTCACTGTAGCCGATACTGATATATGCACATATTTTTTTCCACCTGGCTGAGGAGACTATTATACATGCAAGCATAGATTGTTCTAAGGTTGATCAATAAAGACAATATATGAAGGAAGAACTTAGGAAGACTGGAGTTCAGGAGCTCAGCATTAAAACTTTAATGAACCTGCCAAGTGGGAGCAGCAGTAGAGTTTTCATTGAGTTTATTAGACAGACAGGATTAATGTGCAGGATTTAATCTCTGGTCCACACTCCGGAGCAGAAGGTGGCGGTAATGCACCTAATACGCTGGTTGACAACCGCCGTTATAAACCAAAAAGAAGTTTTTTTCCCAAACAGAGTGATACATCCTGTCAGCTGAGGTGTTTCCTATCTGTGCAGCCGAACACAGCAGCTCCTCAACGGACTGTTTCACCCTGACGGTCCCGGTGTTTCCTCCGCAGGCTGCACTTCACTCAGCTGCTTCTTCCCACTTTAACCTGAATAACAAACCGGGGCTCGGTGCTCCGGTTGGATCCACACGGAGAGCCGAGGCTAACGTTAGCTGAGAGGCTAGCGGAGCATTAGTCGCAGCATGACCAGAGAGAAGCACAGCTAGCTAGCCTCCGCTAGAAGAAGCAGCGGGTCTGACAGGCAGCTGAGTGAAGTGAAGCCTGCGGAGGAAACATCAGGACCGCGGAGGGAAACGCAGTCAGACGGCGGAGGAGAAGGCAACATATCGGCCTCTCATAATCAGCAGAAAATGTTCACTTCCTGATACTGATGACATGCCTATAATATCACGCATCCCTAATTATTTCACAAGAAAATAGACATTTTTTAATATATTTTTCCTTTAAACACCTTGCGATCACTCAGGTTTATGTTGGGACGTCTTTAGAGGGTCCGACTGTAATCCAGGTACAACGCACAGCACAACATACACCTGAAATCTTAAAATATTAAGGAGGGCTGCAAGTAACGGCTATTTTCATTATCAATTACTCTTCTGATTATTTTCTTGATCAATCATTTATTCAATGAAAAAAGTCCACGTCGATGTCTTCAGTTTGCTTGTTTTGTGTCACTAATGATCTAAAACCTTCCGATATTCACTTTACTGTCACATAAAACAAAGAAATACAGCAAGTTGTCGCATTTGAGGAGCTTGAACCACAGAACATTTGGAACGTTTGCTTGAATAATGACAGAAATGATTAATGAAATATTAAAAATGGTTGATTAATTGATTAATCGTCTGCCTTCAGAGCAGTCTGACGCTCAACAGTTAACCAATCCTTGAGAACTAATTTAACTCAGGAAGCTGCAGCATGTTCAGTTTGTAACCAGGAAAACAGCTTTTTTGATGACATCAGCACTTTTACACACCTGTTCACCTGCTGTGTGACAAAACGATCTCAACTCAAAGGTCCACTTACAGGCTTTTCCTCCAGTCAGAGATCATGACCGTAAACACTGAGCCTCCCAAACCTTCATGTAGACGTTATTTTTGATAAATCGACCACATATTCAAAGTCTAAGTAGATGATTTCTCATCTGAAAGAATCATAAAAGTGACTCAGGTTGCAGATGGTGGCTGAGGTCATACAGGGGTCGTACAGGGGTCATACAGGGGTCATACAGGGGTCGTACATGCAAGTACTGAAGTGTTTGTTCTGATTCGTGAAACGTTTCAAAAATTACAGAAAGGGAAATAATCATGTTATGAATTCAGTGTCTCTGGATGACTTCTGGTGTGTTTTTATCTTAACGTGGACTAAGACATGGAGTCAGACTTTGACCTGTGACTGATGACGTTTAAAGGACAGTTCCCAGTGTTCCCAGTGTTCCCAGTGTGTTAAACCAGCAGTCAGGTGTCTGTAATCATTCCTCCTGTTCATACTGGATATTAAAAGATCCTTCAAATGTGCTTTCAATGGAAGTGATGGAGGATAAAATCCACAGTGTGTCCACACAGTCATTTAAAAGTCTGTGTGAAGCTTCTATTCAGCTTCAGCAGTCTGAGTTAGTCATATCAAGTGGATATCTGACACATTTACAGTCTTTTTAGCATCAAATTCCCTCTTTGTGTTTCCTCGGACAGTGTTTCCCTGTTGAGCTGCAGGTGGAAGAATAGTAACAAAAAGAGGAACTTTGGCACTAAAAAGACTGTAACGTTGAAAGATATCTACTTGATTTGACTCATTTGGACGCTGAAGCTTCATATTAGCTTCAGACTGTGGATTTTGTCCTCCATCACTTCCATTGTAAGGTCATTATGAAGGGATCTTCTAATGGTCAGTATGAACAGGAGGAATGATTACAGCAAGAAACACAGCTTTAATGTTCATTTGATGACTGACTGTTGGTTTAAGATGGACGTGAACACAAGTACAGACAAATAATGCAGTTTGAGAAAGATCTAATGTCCACATTCATCACAAGTGTTTTATTTATGTCGAGCATCACTAAACGGGGGCGTGTTAAAGGTTAACATACAGTTGTCTGTTTTCTGTATTAAAGTTGTTGACATGCAGTAAGTCGTGTTGATCTCCACCTACAGCAATTACCCACCCGGCTGGTAGAGTTTGATCAGTAAATCAAACGTCCACAGATCAGTGTAATCCTGCTTTAATGTTTAGTTTTTATTCCAGTGAGAAAACGCTCCAATAACTGTGAGACAAATATTATTAAATATTCAGAACCATGCACAGTTTCTAATATACAATATAACACTCTGATAAAACCGTCTGCTCTGCTTCCAGTGGGTCCTGACGCACCTCCTCGAAAGTTTCATTTCAAGTCTGACTGAAAAAGTTCAGAGACATCAAGACGTGGGTCTGTCTCTCTACGAGTGGTTGTTTCCATTAGTGCTGAAGTTCATGTTCTCGTCCAGTGAAGAAACACAACGTACCACGAAGTAAAGTACCAGAATCCATCGTGTTCCTGCAGAATTCACTCCGAGTTCGTTAACAACCTGTTTTGTCTTTGTACCTTTGTCATCACAGAGTTCCTGATGTGTTTTCCTCACATCTGCGGTGATCTCATTAAAGGATTATTCTGCTTAATCCCGACTCTGCTCTCAGTCTGGTAGTTTTATCCTTCAGTTCTAGTAACAATCACATTATTCTCACCGAGTTAACATCTGAGATCTGAGAACACTGATGTTGTTCCTCTGCTCTACTTCCTGTTTGACCCCCCAGTCATCAGGATAACCTGTTGGTTTGTTGTTTGGACTTTATCTCAAACAAACCTGCGGAAAAACCTTCCTGAACTTAACATGCAAAAGAAAAACAGCTTCAGTCTTTAAGTGACGACTGACACAAAGCATCGCCATGACAACAGCGATGGTTCTAAAGAATCATATTTAAAAAGGGACAAGTTGAAAGTATTCTTTCTGTTTATTACATTTCAAACCGACACCTTCGCAAAGTGAGTTAACCGGAATAACAAACCTGAATCAGACAACAACGTTCCATCTGGATGCAAAACAGATCCTAAAGAGATCATGTCTGCTCTCAGCGTCTCTTCTGACTCCTCACATGTTTTAAACAGAAAGTTTCTGCTTGTTGTTGAACCAGCGAGCTGCTGACTGAGATCTGAATCAGAGGATATGATGTGTGTCAAACTCTGAACTGCCTAAAGACGCTAAATGAATTTCAGTGTCAGCTGACAAAGTCATATCGTATCGTGTGTCTGAAAGGCAGGAAAACCAGGTCCAAAATAGACCAGAGGACAGTCAAGACCATCAGAACTGGTCTGAAATAAACTGGACACAGAGTTTCAGACACGTCGACACACAGACCTGAAACCTGCAGCTGTACAGCAGGACCTGATCACACCAGTCTGGACCTGGACCCACAAAGATCTCTAACGTCTGACGGTTATTTAGTGACGTCACCGTGTTCTCAGATGTCAGATATTAACTTGCCGTATTCAATGTTGTTATTACTGATAGAAACTCATTAAAACTACCAAAACAAACCAGATTTCTCCTTTAATCTTGAAGCCGTTTGCTACGACAGTCGCTCCATCTCAAACTGGTGTTGGCCCAGCTTGGCGGCGGCGGCGGCGTTGCTGGTGGTGATGTTGGGCGGATTAGCCCAGCCTTTATTTGTGCGGGTGCAGCCTGACTTTGAGGCTTCAGCCGAGGGTCCGTGAGTCACTGAGAGGGGGGCAGAGTCGTCTGTTACTGGCGGCGGCGGCGGCGTTGAGTCCAGCTCTGGGGATTTGCGTCCATAATAAAGCGCCCAGAGCAGCGTGAGTGTCAGCGCCATGGCCAGGATCTGAGCCACGCCGATGGACACACCCAGGAAACGCAACACCTGCAGCTGCTTCGTCCCACGAATAAAACTGTAGATCTTTGGACCGCAGCCCTGAGACAGAAATACACCAAGTTAATAAACATGTTGCTGGTTTGAATTTGTCTAAATGACTGAAAATGAAAGAGCTGATCATGTGTATCGGGTATCCAGGTGTTGCTTTGTTGTCAGGTAACAGTAGAATCACTCGATCCACACACAGTAATTACACACAGACACACAAAACCAGAGCAGCAAGACTCTGACGCTGCATCAGCTTCCTCCATCTCTAAACTGTTAATGTGAAACCTGGTTTCCACAGGTGTGTGTATTTAGGTAACCAGGTTCTTCTTCTGCTCTTTACAAGTTCACACATGCAAAACAACAAAGAGAGCAGAGATCATTACAGAGCGACGCCAAGTCCAACTGAATCACCTGTAGAAGAACATAAATTCATTCTGATGGTATCTCATAATAACATATTATATATAATGATATATTATTATTATATATAATATGTTCCAGGAAATTAGTGTAAAATTAAAGGAGCTGTAAAATAAAGCGTCACCAAACTTAAAGGACCTTCAGGGTAGATTCAGCTCTCTGATTGGATAAAAGCAGCTCTGACTCTCGTCCAATAAGAAGACAGCGGTGTCTCACCTCTTGGTGGAGGTCGCTGAGGTCGTGGTAGTGGGCGTGGCGAGCACATCCTGGATACTGATTGGAGCAGCAGGAGTCAGGTGGCCACTCCATCTCTGTCATCTCCAGCCAATCAGTGAAGTAGATCACCCCGCAGCATTTAAACTGTCGGGCAGGTAAACACACACACACACACACCTGTCAGTCAGCACGCAGGTCACATGACCACAGGGCATGTGTGTGTGTGTGTGTGTGTGTGTGTGACCTCTGACCTCTGTCTGGAAGGTGTTCCAGGTGTGTGTGAGCCACTGGTAACGCTGCAGGCCGAAGTTTGGCATCCGAGACTTCAGGCTGATCATATCAGAGCGCTGCACCGCGGGCTGAACACACACACACACACACACACACACACACACACACACACACACACACACACACAAACCATTGATATTTTAATCAATACATGAGAGGAATGGTGCAGTGAGATAAGCATCCTGCTGATAAGACACATTCACTACATTACCCACAACCCCCTGCAGGCAGCCAGGTGAAGAACACACACAGCTGCTCGACACTGAAGCACTAAAATATCTTTTACTCTCTTTATTTTTATCTTTATTCTGTAAATCATTTAAATCTGGAGATCACTTTGTCTTTATGTCATATTAATTAAATTATTATTATTATTATTATCATATCAGCCACAGTATTTAGTCTCTTTGACGTCTGTCTATCACAGCTTCATGTAGAGTTTGAATTCTACATTAAAGTCCTGACTTCACTTCCTGGGACTAGTTGATGGGAAAAGGTCAAAAGGTCAGCAGTTAAAGTTCCTTCAGTGCATTTTATGTTTGTGTTTCTCATCATGAAGAAACTGAAAACAAATAAAAAATGTCATCATGCTGTTAAATTCTTTGTTCTTTTATATGTTTTGAGTATTTTCTGCCTTTAATAGAGACGTCATTAGTGGAGAAATATCAGTAAATCTGATCATTTCATTAAATCATAACATTAAAATATTTTACAGGATATTAAACATGTTTTTTACGGCGTAATGATCGATATCAGACTATCGGTTGTGATTTCCTGTCAGCTGATTGATCTGGACGCTGACGTGTCGCTGTGAGTTTTCATGGTCGGTGAAACTGGATCTGAGCTGCGAGCAGCAGCGAGCCGGACGTGTCGCACATTTCTGGTTATTCTTAGAACTGAGTGTGCAGCTGCTCGCCAGCTCTCCTCTGATTGGTCCGTTTCACATGTGCAGTGGTCGACACAAATATTCACAAACTTCACAAAACTGAAAACAAACATTATAAGGAACAAAAAAAACAGAGATTTTGAGAATAATCACAATTTTATGAGAAAAATGTTTCTTTAAAAAAATGTGTAAAATAGTTTTATGAGATTGCATGTAATTAATTATGAGATAAAAGCTGTAATCTTAGGAGAAAAAGTCACTGTATGACCAGTTAAAATGGTCATTTTGATGAAGAAGTTATAATATTATGATGTAAAGCTGCTTTATTTTCTTATACACAGAAAAAAGTTGTAATTATTTGAGAAAACAAGTCTTCATATTTTAAGAATAAGTTAAAAATCACCGAAGAGACGATGTAATTTTATAAGAAAACATGATTTTGGAAAAAAGAAAAGTCAGAATTATGATAAAAAAGTTGCCTCGATTATTTGATAATTTCTTGTTTTTACTTTTTGTTGCTGTTCTGTTTTATAGACTCAGATCCTAAAAAAAAAAAAACTGAACTAAACATTAAAATATCTTAAAAATATTCTACATTTGTGTTTTGCAGTTGATAAAAATGAAGCGTTGAGTTTTGTCACCTGGTCGTAGGTCCAGACGGCGCTCGCCAGCTCCACACAGAAGATCACCAGCAGACTGCCGAAGTACTGAAACACAACAGAGACGACGCAGACATGAAGACATGAAGACATGAAGTCAAAGAGAAAGTAGAAAGTCTCCGAAATGGAATCATCAGCTTTAAGTTGACATGTTAGTTAGTTGACATTATTTACAGAGCAACATTATCATTCATGTGGAGTCGTGTTTCCGTCCAATATTCTCTCTCTTTTAGGGGGAAATATCAGGCTCTGTAGCTGCAGGTAAGCTAACTGTTAGCAGGTAAAAACGATGCTACGAGACACTGAGAGTGAACCAGAACAGTAAAGCCGGACAGTTTTCGAGTTAAATTGATTTGTTATTTTATTGTTTCTGTTGTCGAGAACGAGTATGAAATTTCATTACAGCCCATCATTTTATAATTGTGACTAAATCAACATTAATCTGGTTAATACTGTGTATTCAGCTGTATTGACATAACACAGAGCTGGAAAACCTCCATTTTTGGGGTAAAAAGTGTCTGAATAGAGGCTGAAAAGTGAGAGAAAGATGCGTTTACACATGAATCCGGCGTGAAGTGGACGGACTCTAATTATTCGAGGTGTTTTCAGGTATTTGTTGCTCAGCGTTAGACGACAGAGACATCAGGCATCTGAAATGAATTACAAACAGTGAAGATGAATGTGTGAGTGTTTGCGGAGTGTAAATATGAGCAGACTCTCTGCACACACATCATACAAACCCTCCCTGTCAGGCGTGTGGGAGGATGAACTTTTGACCTCTTTCATATAAACACTGTCGGAGGAGAAACCTGCAGGTGAGAAAATAAAAAGCGTCTTTCTTGTTTCAGACCAGCTGCAGCTGCAGAGTTCAGCTCACACCTGAAATATCTGATAGTTTCAGTCTTTAACCGATGACGGAGGAGAACAGCAGCTCTCAGGGTGAAAGGTCAGGCGTGATGAACGTCAACGTTGCTGCGTTGTTGAACATGTTGAGCAGCTGAACCAGTCTGAACCAACAAGCACACAGTTATTACTGAGACTGTTTGAGGGAAGATAGTGAACTAACCATCACTGTCATTATAGATTCATATTCTCATTACTTTTTAATTGATTGTTTCATTGTTTCATCTATAAAATATCAGAAAATATTGAAAAATGTCGACATTTTCACTGTGTCCTAAGAGATTCAGAGAATTTTTGCCTAAAAAATGACTTAAACGACTATTAAAACAGTTGCTGATTAATATTCTGGTAAATTTATTGACTAATCGTTGGACAGACGTGAGTTTATTCAACTGATTGATTGATAATAAACGAGTGAAACGTGTTGAATCATTATCAGTTCATCTTCTGATTTATTATTTTCTCTATTCATTGTTTTTTTCTTTAAAATGTCATAAAATACTGAAAAATTTACGTTAAAGTTTCAAACTACTCAACGTCACATATTCTCATTTTTCGCTGACAATAATATAAAATAATATAAATTAGAGAATATTTGCTTCAAAAACAATGAACTGATTATCAAACTAGTTTGTTATTATTTTATATAAAATATTCAGACATGAGAGCGACGTGTTAACAGGCTGCAGCGTCTTTACGTTAACATGATCTGCACACACACATCCAACTAACCATTACTGTCATTATTGATCCTCCTGCTGATTAATCATTTCATCTATAAAAAGCAGAGCTGCAACAATTAGTCAATTAACTGATTAGTTGCTATTAAATGAATCACCCACTATTTTGATAATCAATTAATTGTTTTGAGTCATTTTTTAAAGAAGAAAAAGTCCAAATTTTCTGATTCCAGCTTCTTAGATGTGAATATGTCCTGGTTTCTTTCGTCTCTACGACACTAAACTGAATATATTTGTGGACAAAACAAGACATTTGATGACGTCATCTTTGGGAAACACTGATTAACATTAATCATCAATCAGTTATTGAGAAAATAATCGACGGATTAATCAATAATCAAAATAATCGTTAGTTGCAGCTCTGATCAAAGGTCACGTCTTCAACTATTTCTTCTCTCAGTCTGTACAGGATGAGGTGGAGCGCTCGGCTCTATTGTGATGTCATCTCCCAGGTGTGTTGGGGGTCGCTCTGTGTGTGTGTGTGTGTGTGTGTGTGTGTGTGTGTGTGTGTGTGGAGGGGGGGTGGGGGGGGGCACTTCCTGTCTCTGCTGGGAGTCCGTTCAGCAGCCTGAAGCTGCTCTCTGTCCCAACGTCTCGTCTTTCAGAAACAGCCTGAAGGGACAATCTTATCTCCACTGAAGGACAATAGAGACACCGGACACCTGGCCCCGCCCCCTCAGGTGACAGCAGACAGGTGATCTGGATCAGATCCCCCCCCCGACCAGAGCCTCATCTCCACCTGTGTTAACCTGAGATCTGATCTGCACAACTGAGTCAGTTGGATCAAAATATAACTAAAATATTACCATAAAATGTTTAACATGTAAATTCATAAAAGGGCATATTTTAATGATAATGAGGGTTATAATTATTATTATTATTATTATTATTATTATTATTATTTATAAAGCACTGTGTTCTGATGTCATCCCTACAACTAAATACAATGTATGTATATTGCAAATGTGTGTTGTTGTTTTTTGTTGTGACACAAATTTAAGTAACCACAACACTTTAACCACAACACAGATACGACTCACCTCAGATATGACTACGGAGTGTTTACATACATTACATGTATATCACGAATGTGCAAGTTTACATAACTGCAACTACAAAGAGAAGAACTGGAGAAGAGCATGTATGTACTTTGTATAAAACAAAACGCACAAGCTTTATCACTACTGAGGGAGAGCATTTATCACAGATTTGTGTGTCTTTGTGTGTTGTGAATTTTTTTGATGTACGTAAGCAAAACTTACATAAATTCAGGTGCGTATTTAACTAAAGTAGAGTGTATATCACAGATTTGTGATGTATACCTCAAATATGTACATAAGTCAGGATGGTATATAACACAAATGTGTGTGTATGATGTATCTCATGGATTAACACACTAAAATAACCAGAACTCAGCGTGTTTATTATAAATGTTCATACTTATGTAACTGCAACAGAAGGAGAATTACACCGTAAGTTCATTATTGTGTGTATCATGCATTTTCGTACGTATGTAACTGCAACTTAAGGACTCTCATAGAACCAATGTGTGTGAATTTATTTACGTATGTAACCAAAAACTCAAATAGTATGACATATAACATAAATCTACCTACATATGCAACTAAAGGAGAGTGTATATAGCAGCACGTTTATTTATATTACACATAATTCAATTTATGCACAAATGTAACTGCAGGACAGCGTATTTCCCACATTTGTGTAATCATTTGTATCAGAAAGAGAATGAATGTTAGGCCTTATTTATCATTAATAATAAGTATATAAACATTAACAAATAGTTTATAACTTACTATAATGTTGTTACAAGCAGACATAAAGACATTTAAAGTGTTTATTAATGTCACACATTTTATATTATTACAGCTGTGTTTTACTATGTTGTGATTCTGTTTATACAGCAGCAAAGACTTCTGGGTGTCAACAAATACATTAATAAACACTTAGATCTGCTGTGATGTAATAACTCTTTATATCTGATTATTAATACATAACAGTGAGTTATTAACATTTATTAACTCTATATCTGATTATTTATACATTATAGTGAGTTATTAACATGTATTAACTCTTTATATCTGATTATTTATACGTTATAGTGAGTTATTAACATGTATTAACTCTTTATATCTGATTATTTATACATTATAGTGAGTTATTAACATGTATTAACTCTTTATATCTGATTATTTATACATTATAGTGAGTTATTAACATGTATTAACTCTTTATATCTGATTATTTATACGTTATAGTGAGTTATTAACATGTATTAACTCTTTATATCTGATTATTAATACGTTATAGTGAGTTATTAACATGTATTAACTCTTTATATCTGATTATTTATACATTATAGTGAGTTATTAACATGTATTAACTCTTTATATCTGATTATTAATACATTATAGTGAGTTATAAACATGTATTAACTCTTTATAGACTGATTGATAAATGTGTTTGACTGAATGAAGTGATTGTGAATCATTAATGATAATGAATGATATAAACAGTAACACAGAGGAAACGTACCCAGGACAGCAGCAGCAGGTTACATTTGAGCGTGCCGCAGTATCCCACCATGGCCACGATGATGAGAAAACAGCACACAGCGATGATGACGGGATGGACAGCTGGAGAATATGTGAGGACAGCTGCTTCCTCCAGCCTGCAGAGAAACACACAAACACAGCGACTCTCTGAGCTGCTGGAAGAGTTTTCATTTATTTATTAATTTATTTGTGTCTGCGCTCCCCCGCTGTTATGAATCCAGCAGCTCACACACTGAGCCAAGTCTGCAGGAATGTGACAGTTTGAATCATCTCCTGCAACATGGACGAGTCTGTCTGCAGAGAGACGAGCTGAGTTTACATCAGCAGGAGTCTTTTCTCCGTGTTACACTGCAAAATATGTTTCTGAGTACCTGAGGTCTTATATATAAAATATAAAATCATACATATATATCTAGATAGAGCATACAGGGGGATGTCTGATCAGCTAATTGATCTGTAAAACCCTCTGGAGTTACCTGACTGTCTGAGACTCACCTGGTGTGGGCTGTCAGGGTCAGGACGGTGTTCAGGGGGTCTCTGATCCACGCTGCCACTCCCAGGACACATGCTGACATCAGCTGGACACACACAGAGAAACACACAGAAATAAACACACAGAAATAAACACACATGGATCAGTTTCTGCTGCCCGCAAATAACATCTCAGAATGTGAAACCTGCTCTCACACACGGACGGTGGCCTACTTTAACTTTAACTGTTATCTTCTACTTTAACTTTAACTGTTAACTTCTACTTTAACTTTAACTGTTAACTTCTACTTTAACTTTAACTGTTAACTTCTACTTTAACTTTAAATGTTAACTTCTACTTTAACTTTAACTGTTAACTTCTACTTTAACTGTTAACTTCTACTTTAACTGTTAACTTCTACTTTAACTTTAAATGTTAACTTCTACTTTAACTATTAACTTCTACTTTAACTTTAAATGTTAACTTCTACTTTAACTGTTAACTTCTACTTTAACTTTAAATGTTAACTTCTACTTTAACTGTTAACTTCTACTTTAACTTTCACTGTTAACTTCTACTTTGACTGTTAACTTCTACTTTAACTGTTAACTTCTACTTTTACTTTAAATGTTAACTTCTACTTTAACTTTAAATGTTAACTTCTACTTTAACTTTCACTGTTAACTTCTACTTTAACTGTTAACTTCTACTTTAACTGTTAACTTCTACTTTAACTTTAACTGTTAACTTCTACTTTAAATGTTAACTTCTACTTTAACTTTCACTGTTAACTTCTACTTTAACTGTTAACTTCTACTTTAACTGTTAACTTCTACTTTAACTTTCACTGTTAACTTCTACTTTAACTGTTAACTTCTACTTTCACTGTTAACTTCTACTTTAACTTTAAATGTTAACTTCTACTTTGACTGTTAACTTCTACTTTAACTTTCACTGTTAACTTCTACTTTGACTGTTAACTTCTACTTTAACTGTTAACTTCTACTTTCACTGTTAACTTCTACTTTAACTTTAAATGTTAACTTCTACTTTGACTGTTAACTTCTACTTTAACTGTTAACTTCTACTTTAACTTTAAATGTTAACTTCTACTTTAACTGTTAACTTCTACTTTCACTGTTAACTTCTACTTTAACTTTAAATGTTAACTTCTACTTTGACTGTTAACTTCTACTTTAACTGTTAACTTCTACTTTAACTTTAAATGTTAACTTCTACTTTAACTGTTAACTTCTACTTTAACTTTCACTGTTAACTTCTACTTTGACTGTTAACTTCTACTTTAACTGTTAACTTCTACTTTTACTTTAAATGTTAACTTCTACTTTAAATGTTAACTTCTACTTTAACTTTAACTGTTAACTTCTACTTTAACTGTTAACTTCTACTTTCACTGTTAACTTCTACTTTAACTTTCACTGTTAACTTCTACTTTAACTGTTAACTTCTACTTTCACTGTTAACTTCTACTTTAACTTTCACTGTTAACTTCTACTTTAACTGTTAACTTCTACTTTAACTGTTAACTTCTACTTTAAATGTTAACTTCTACTTTAACTTTCACTGTTAACTTCTACTTTCACTGTTAACTTCTACTTTAACTGTTAACTTCTACTTTAACTGTTAACTTCTACTTTCACTGTTAACTTCTACTTTAACTTTCACTGTTAACTTCTACTTTAACTTTCACTGTTAACTTCTACTTTAACTGTTAACTTCTACTTTAACTGTTAACTTCTACTTTAAATGTTAACTTCTACTTTAACTTTCACTGTTAACTTCTACTTTAACTGTTAACTTCTACTTTCACTGTTAACTTCTACTTTAACTTTCACTGTTAACTTCTACTTTAACTTTCACTGTTAACTTCTACTTTCACTGTTAACTTCTACTTTAACTTTCACTGTTAACTTCTACTTTAACTGTTAACTTCTACTTTCACTGTTAACTTCTACTTTAACTTTCACTGTTAACTTCTACTTTAACTTTAACTGTTAACTTCTACTTTAACTGTTAACTTCTACTTTAACTTTCACTGTTAACTTCTACTTTAACTGTTAACTTCTACTTTCACTGTTAACTTCTACTTTAACTTTCACTGTTAACTTCTACTTTCACTGTCACTGTTAACTTCTACTTTAACTGTTAACTTCAACTTTAACTGTCACTGTTAACTTCTACTTTCACTATTAACTTCTACTTTCACTGTTAACTTCTACTTTAACTTTCACTGTTAACTTCTACTTTCACTGTTAACTTCTACTTTAACTTTCACTGTTAACTTCTACTTTCACTATTAACTTCTACTTTCACTGTTAACTTCTACTTTAACTTTCACTGTTAACTTCTACTTTCACTGTTAACTTCTACTTTAACTTTCACTGTTAACTTCTACTTTCACTGTTAACTTCTACTTTCACTGTTAACTTCTACTTTAACTTTCACTGTTAACTTCTACTATAACTTTAACTGTTAACTTCTACTTTCACTGTTAACTTCTACTTTAACTTTCACTGTTAACTTCTACTTTCACTGTTAACTTCTACTATAACTTTAACTGTTAACTTCTACTTTCACTGTTAACTTCTACTTTAACTTTCACTGTTAACTTCTACTATAACTTTAACTGTTAACTTCTACTTTCACTGTTAACTTCTACTTTAACTTTAACTGTTAACTTCTACTTTCACTGTTAACTTCTACTTTAACTTTCACTGTTAACTTCTACTTTAACTTTCACTGTTAACTTCTACTATAACTTTAACTGTTAACTTCTACTTTCACTGTTAACTTCTACTTTAACTTTCACTGTTAACTTCTACTTTCACTGTTAACTTCTACTTTCACTGTTAACTTCTACTATAACTTTCACTGTTAACTTCTACTTTCACTGTTAACTTCTACTTTAACTGTTAACTTCTACTTTAACTTTAACTGTTAACTTCTACTTTAACTGTTAACTTCTACTTTAACTTTCACTGTTAACTTCTACTTTAACTTTAAATGTTAACTTCTACTTTTACTTTAAATGTTAACTTCTACTTTTACTTTAAATGTTAACTTCTACTTTTACTTTAAATGTTAACTTCTACTTTAACTGTTAACTTCTACTTTAACTTTAAATGTTAACTTCTACTTTAACTTTCACTGTTAACTTCTACTTTAACTTTAAATGTTAACTTCTACTTTTACTTTAAATGTTAACTTCTACTTTTACTTTAAATGTTAACTTCTACTTTAACTGTTAACTTCTACTTTAACTTTCACTGTTAACTTCTACTTTAAATGTTAACTTCTACTTTAACTATTAACTTCTACTTTAACTTTAAATGTTAACTTCTACTTTAACTGTTAACTTCTACTTTAACTGTTAACTTCTACTTTTACTTTAAATGTTAACTTCTACTTTAACTTTAACTGTTAACTTCTACTTTAACTTTAAATGTTAACTTCTACTTTAACTGTTAACTTCTACTTTAACTGTTAACTTCTACTTTAACTTTAAATGTTAACTTCTACTTTAACTGTTAACTTCTACTTTTACTTTAAATGTTAACTTCTACTTTAACTTTAACTGTTAACTTCTACTTTAACTGTTAACTTCTACTTTAACTTTAAATGTTAACTTCTACTTTAACTGTTAACTTCTACTTTAACTTTAACTGTTAACTTCTACTTTAACTTTAACTGTTAACTTCTACTTTAACTGTTAACTTCTACTTTAACTTTAACTGTTAACTTCTACTTTAACTGTTAACTTCTACTTTAACTTTAACTGTTAACTTCTACTTTAACTGTTAACTTCTACTTTAACTTTAAATGTTAACTTCTACTTTAACTGTTAACTTCTACTTTAACTTTAAATGTTAACTTCTACTTTAACTGTTAACTTCTACTATAACTTTAAATGTTAACTTCTACTTTAACTGTTAACTTCTACTATAACTTTAACTGTTAACTTCTACTTTAACTTTAACTGTTAACTTCTACTATAACTTTAACTGTTAACTTCTACTTTAACTGTTAACTTCTACTTTAACTGTTAACTTCTACTATAACTTTAACTGTTAACTTCTACTTTAACTTTAAATGTTAACTTCTACTTTAACTGTTAACTTCTACTTTAACTTTAAATGTTAACTTCTACTTTAACTGTTAACTTCTACTTTTACTTTAAATGTTAACTTCTACTTTAACTTTAACTGTTAACTTCTACTTTAACTGTTAACTTCTACTTTAACTTTAAATGTTAACTTCTACTTTAACTGTTAACTTCTACTTTAACTTTAACTGTTAACTTCTACTTTAACTTTAACTGTTAACTTCTACTTTAACTGTTAACTTCTACTTTAACTTTAACTGTTAACTTCTACTTTAACTGTTAACTTCTACTTTAACTTTAACTGTTAACTTCTACTTTAACTGTTAACTTCTACTTTAACTTTAAATGTTAACTTCTACTTTAACTGTTAACTTCTACTTTAACTTTAAATGTTAACTTCTACTTTAACTGTTAACTTCTACTATAACTTTAAATGTTAACTTCTACTTTAACTGTTAACTTCTACTATAACTTTAAATGTTAACTTCTATTATAACTTTAACTGTTAACTTCTACTTTAACTGTTAACTTCTACTATAACTTTAACTGTTAACTTCTACTTTAACTGTTAACTTCTACTTTAACTGTTAACTTCTACTATAACTTTAACTGTTAACTTCTACTTTAACTTTAACTGTTAACTTCTACTTTAACTGTTAACTTCTACTATAACTTTAACTGTTAACTTCTACTTTAACTGTTAACTTCTACTTTAACTGTTAACTTCTACTATAACTTTAACTGTTAACTTCTACTTTAACTGTTAACTTCTACTATAACTTTAAATGTTATCTTCTACTATAACTTTAACTGTTAACTTCTACTTTAACTTTAACTGTTAACTTCTACTATAACTTTAAATGTTAACTTCTACTTTAACTGTTAACTTCTACTATAACTTTAACTGTTAACTTCTACTTTAACTGTTAACTTCTACTTTAACTGTTAACTTCTACTATAACTTTAAATGTTAACTTCTACTTTAACTTTAACTGTTAACTTCTACTTTGTTAACTTCTACTTTAAATGTTAACTTCTACTATAACTTTAACTGTTAACTTCTACTTTAACTTTAACTGTTAACTTCTACTTTAACTGTTAACTTCTACTTTAACTGTTAACTTCTACTATAACTTTAACTGTTAACTTCTACTTTAACTGTTAACTTCTACTTTAACTGTTAACTTCTACTATAACTTTAACTGTTAACTTCTACTTTAACTTTAACTGTTAACTTCTACTACAACTTTAAATGTTAACTTCTACTTTAACTTTAACTGTTATCTTCTACTTTAACTTTAAATGTTAACTTCTACTTTTACTTTAAATGTTAACTTCTACTTTCTCTACTTTACTGTAACTTTCTCTCTAAACTTTACCTTTGACTTTTACTGCAAACCTAAACTGCAGACTTTAACTTAAGCCTGAAAACTTAAATTTAAACTTTAAGTCTTTCTGTTCAGTCATCAGTGAGGTGATCAAAAACAACCACAGAGGAAGAGTTGGTCTTATTTAACTTTACTTTAACGTACAGAAACTAATCACTCGTATTTCCTAAATGAACCGACCCAACAGTGTATAAAGTACATAAACATCAGCTGCAACAATCAAATGCTGCTTCCAGATTAATGCAACAACTATATTAATCCAGTTATGTCTTAATAACGAAATAAATCTGCATCATGATGGTTCATCACATATGTAAACATGTGAACATGTGTTTCATGTGTGGTTTACTACATGTCCCTGCATGTTTCCACATGTAATATTATGAAACAATATCTTATGTTTTACATGTTAAATGTTTGAAAATCACATGATCATAAATGTGACATTTTAACATGTGAAATGTTTCACTAATGTGATAATGTGCAGTTCTGTGGTGCTTATTTCAGATGTCTTATTTCGTCCAAGCAGACATTCAGTTTCCTGTCAGACCAAGAAAAGAAAGAAAGTCTCACATGTTAGCAGCTGGAAACATCTGATTTTAGCAGTTTTGCGTCATTAAATGATCAAACACTTGATCAACTAACTGATTAATCGACTAATCGTTGCTCTAGTAACGCGCAGAAACCACTGAGAATTCTTTTGTTTCCTTTAGTTCCTGATCGATGACTGATCAATAAAGCTGTGATGATCCGGTGAGCTGTGGTGTGACAGTAACTCTGCGTGTTACTGATGTCAGTGTTGATGTGAGCAGCTGCTTCTCACCCAGAACAGTAAGTTGAGCGCGTACAGCAGACAGCGCAGACACCTCACCGCGTCCTCCCGTGCCATCCCGACCGCAGCTCCGCCGTCCTCCTCATCTGAGCCCGGGGCACCATGGCAACATGCTCACTGCAAACAAACAGGCCGGAGCTGCACGGCGCTGCGGAGATTATCACTCATTAGACAGGAGCCTCTTCTCAGAAACTGCGTCTGCTCCGTGCGTAAAAGCCGCATACCCTCCGTGTGTTGATCCGTGAGAAGCTCCAGGAAACATCCACAACAGGTGGTTTCTTACTTCCCCTCAGCCCGCCGGGATGATGGAGTGTGCGGCGGCGCTGACGTTTCCAAATCAATCATCACTCACTTAGCAGCGACACCCGCAGCTCGGACCGGCCTATAAATACTCTTTACGCGGATATACGCGTAAAATCCCGCATTTTCCACTCGTGAAGCGTGGTTGTGTGATCCAAAAGCTTCAAACCGAAACTCCAAACCGGAAAAAACACAAACTCAAAACCCAAAAAGTGCACAAACACGCGCCGCTCCGCTTCAACTCCTCCTCAACACGCGCGACAATCTCACTTTCACGCGTAAACTTTCCGTCTGGTGCGTTAAAGTCTGATCCAAACAGGCGAGCTGGAGTCCGGGGAGCTGCTGCTGTTGTAGCCGGAGCCCGGAGCAGTTAGGGGGTGGGAGGGGAGGGGTGGGAGGTGGGGGGGGCGGTGCGCTGTCCCGGTCCGTCCTGCCGCTTCTTCTTCTGCTCTAATTAAATGCGGCAGCAGCAGCAGCAGCTTCCCTCCTCCCTCCGTCAGTCCCCGGGGAGGACAGAGGAATGTGTCCGCCTCCAGCCGCACAGCCGCGGGGTCAATACAGAGGAAACACACGGACACATGGAGGCCTCTGCAGACACATGTGGCCAAAAGTATATGGACACATTATACTGGCAACATATACTATACGGCCAAAAGTATGTAGACACATAATACAAACTCTATTACATGGCTATCATGCATCAGTGCCCGGGCTTCCTCTACATGAGACTTGATTTTAAACTTTTTTAACTTACTTTTAAAGCTTCTGCATCTGAACTAGTTCTCAGGTCTGATGGATCAGGCTTTTGCTGTCAGAGCCTCCAAAATCCTGAATGTTTATAAAGCTTTTAAAAAACGAGTTTTTAAGCAAGATATTCTCATAAAGTTTCTCTCAGAGACACACAACACTGTGAAATGCTCCTTTACAATATTCTTCTTTATTACATATCAAACTGACTCAGGAGTGTGTTTGTTCCTCCTCTCAGTGTGACTATAAACCACAGAGTTCAACCATCTTCAAGCCAGATGAGATGACAAAGATGCAGAAACATTGTGCAGAAAACTGAACACAAAAGCAACAAACTGAAAATATTATTAGGAAATAAACTTAAAGAATTATGGAGATACACAAAACCCCAGAAACAATAATAAAGATATAAAGTCATACATACGCTCAATAAAAGACAAATGACTGGAAAAATGATTTGACTGTGAAACTCAATCAGCTCAGAGAAGCTCCTGTTGTTCACAGATGAAAACAAGTATAAAAAATAAAATGAACTGTTTTAAATTTCAGTCTCAATTTAAAAAAAGAAAAGTGTCAAAATAGAGTAAATAAACTTACATAAATGTACAGAATGCAGAGAGTTTAACACAGAGGTGTCTGATTCTTCTAAAGATCCAGTGTTACGTGTGTTTGGGTGTGATGTAATGAGTTAAAACATGCGTGTGTGTTTCTGTGGATGTGACATATTTACTGTTTATCGTCTTTACTTTGACATTCATCTTGTTTTTACTTCCATGTGAAGCTTTGAATCATTTGTTCTGAAAAGTTCTGTATAAATAAAGTTTATTGCTATTATTATAGTTCACAAGTACAACTGATCACCTGTTATTATAGTACAAGGAGTAATTATACAATAATAAATACATTAATAATAAATATAAAATAATAAAAATAAATTTAAAAAAATCTAAATACAGCAAAAGCAAACATGGCTGCACAGACCCACTAAACAACACAACTGCTGTATTCTGCTATCTCATGTCTGTTATAGGCCTTATATTACATATTTAAACACAATATATCATATACTAATGTTTATATGTATCCTGTTGTCCACTTTATATTCACACACCTGGATCAGAAGGTTGCTCTGTTCATTGATTTTTTGATATATTCTGCTTATCTGTATCTAAACTTCCTCTCTGGTGCTGCTGTGATGCTAAATATCCCTCCTGGGATCAATAAAGTTTGATTTTATCTGATTGATGGCTCCTGTTGCCATAAATCCGCCCTGACGGGATCATCGTTAAAGCTCCTCTGGTCTTTGATGATGTGATGTTTAATGTCAGGCTTCTTCCTCGGTGTGTTTCATTGTGCAGCAGACTGAACATTTTTCACTTCACTTCAGATTAAAAAAGTCTTTGATGAATCTGAAAATGTTTCCAAATCAGCTGTTAAAGGATCAGTGAGGTTTTCCAGATCAGATGTAATCGTGTCTACAACAAGGACTTTTTCATTTGTGGTGTGTTAATATATGCAGTTTATCAGGGAACAACGGTGAAAAGGTTTTGTAAACATACAGGATGAAAATCATCAGCGTGGAGTTGAATCATTTCAGTTATGATAAAGTCTTTATAAACACACACTATAATACTGCATAAACTCGACCCTTATGGAATGAATTTGATTTGTAATTTTCCAATTTCATTCTGTTGCTTTTTCTTTCTTTATTGATGTATTATGATCAGTGCACCACCTCGAGCATACGTTGCCTTGTTGCTATTGTTGGAATGGTAAACAACCTGTTGTAAGTTCCATTTTGTAAATAAAGTTTTAAAAAAGTATACAGAGATTATAGACATTTTCTATTTTCTCTATTTCACAGACTAATATATGAATGGGTTTCTTAGCTTAGTTTAGCCTATTTTTTGTGTTGAATGTAGAATTGTCATAATAACTAATATGTAATCATTTCTTAGGGACGCAGTTTTACGCTATCACATAAATAAATTCAATAAAATCATTTGGGAACCGATTTAGAGATATTTTTATACGAGAAACGAGCTACACACGTATTGAACTACAACTCCCATAAGGCATCTGTTCTGAGAACGCTAATCAACGCCCACTTGGGTTTCAGCCTATCAGAGCGCAGAGAAGCCGTTTGCGTCACGTTCTCTGACCTCAGTGTTTCGGGGTATTTTTTTCTGGGAGAGACAGCGGCTGGCGGCGCCATATTGAAAGCAGAGATTCGCTTCATAAAACGCAGAAAACGTCGAAGTCGCCGCGATGTTGTACCTGGAGGATTATCTGGAGAGTGAGTATGCGGCTCCAACTGAGCGTCAGTGGCGTTTCTGACGCGTTTTGTGCGTTAAGTGTGTGTTATGTGGCGGTCCGCGCGGCTCCGGCCGTTAGCCTAGCCGTGCTAACCACTTCTTCTTCTCTGGCAGTGATCGAGCAGCTTCCCATGGACCTCCGCGACAGGTTCACGGAAATGCGGGAGATGGACCTGCAGGTGCAGAGTACGTACCGGCGGCTCACTCCGGCGTAAACACACCGGGGACACACGGGAGTTAACGTTAATGCACCGTAAACAGCTCAGAAACGTTTCATTTCAACATTATAGCAACATTATTAATCATCAGACTCGTTTATTCAGGCTAACAGCAACAACTGAAGGAACTCACTTCTGACAGGAACATTTCTGTGCTGAACACCGGTGTTACAGCAAATTCTGTCACATCCTGTGACTTCATTAGAAACAATAATAATAAACTTTATTTATACAGCACGTTCAAAACAGAGTCACAAAGTGCTTTATGTGGCTAAAACATTTAAGTACTATAATTAATCTGTAAAATAAGACAATTCAAATATAATAAAACAGAATGAAATACTCCTAATATGACATTAATGATAATAATAATAATATTCAAAAATCAAAAAAATCAAACACTAGTAATGAAACAGATAAGATGTTGGAAATAAAACAGTGTGGTATCAGGTAAATAAAGGCCTTTCTAAGAAGATAAATGTTTGAGAAGTGATTTAAATATGAAGCTCAGTCATGATAAACTCGCTGCCTCTACAATATCAGATGGGTCACATGATGTTTTTCTACCATTAACTAACTAACATCACCTGTCGATCTGTTCACCTCTTTGGTCTGAATAATGAAGCATTAAAGGACGAGTTCACAGTGTTTCCAGTGTGTTTTCCTCCTGTTCGTACTGCAAAGTGTCTTTAAAAGTCTTGAAAAGCTTTGATTTAGGTTCCTGGAAAAAACAAGTATTTCAGAATCTCAAATTTAATTCATAAAGGTCTGAAGTATTTAGTTCATCCTGCCATAGTCAGTCAGAAATGTTGGTTATAAAATGTCCCTGATTCAGTTGTTTCCAAACCTCTGAGCTTCAATTAATTATTCATTTGAATTGATTAATTGATCCATTCTTTTACTGCTGATTGTCCACATCCAGCTCATGATTGATTAGTTATATTGTTGGGAATGATTGTTATAAACTACCAGGAAGTAACGACAAAATGTGAAATACATTTAAATTAATTGACATTTATCTCACATTTCATTATGTAAATAATTCATCATCATCATCATCATCATCACTGCTGTTTCTTATTGATGTCTTTCATACTTTTATTAAACTGTTTTATGTTAAACATTAAAATGTCTTGAAAAGATCCTTCAAATGTCCAAAATCCACAGTGTGTCCACACAGTCATTTAAAGTCTGTGTGAAGCTTCTATTCAGCTTCATCAGTCTGAGTTAGTCATATCAAGTGGATATCTGACACATTTACAGTCTTTTTAGCATCAAATTCCCTCTTTGTGTTTCCTCGGACAGTGTTTCCCTGTTGAGCTGCAGGTGGAAGTATAGTAACAAAAAGAGGAACTTTGGCACTAAAAAGACTGTAACGTTGAAAGATATCTACTTGATTTGACTCATTTGGACGCTGAAGCTTCATATTAGCTTCAGACTGTGGATTTTGTCCTCCATCACTTCCATTGTAAGGTCATTATGAAGGGATCTTCTAATGGTCAGTATGAACAGGAGGAATGATTACAGCAAGAAACACACTGACTGTTGGTTTAAGATGGACGTGATAAACTGTGAACTCGTCCTTTAAGGAAAAGAGTTTTGCTGGTTGCTGATATCTTTAATTTTCGGGGCTGTTTGTGGTCGTTTGTTGAGTCTCTTGTCGTCTCTTCATTCAGACGCCACCGATCAGCTGGAGCAGAAGGTCATCGAGTTCTTCGTCAACGCGAAGAAGAACAAACCGGAGTGGAGAGAAGAGCAGATGGAGGTTATTAAAAAGGTTTGTTCGTCTTTATCTTTTTTAGCAGCAACTGTTTTTTATTCCAGAATCAAATGAATAAAAAAACGTTCATCACCTCGTTTCAGGATTATTACAAAGCTCTGGAAGACGCAGACGAGAAGGTGCAGCTGGCCAATCAGATCTATGATCTGGTGAGTGACCGTCAGTCGTCTGTTTAAATAAAGATTGACGTGTTGAATGAACAGCAGGCAACATACAACACATAGATGATGATGTTTTACATTTACAGACACTCCATCAGGTTATTGAGCATCATCAAAACAAACATAGTTACTAAACATAGAAGTGATATTGATCAGAGGTTTATTTATATGTTTATTGATTTCTGTTGTTTACTGTTAATATGGATGTTGTGACCTGATGATCTAAATGAACAAACAACAACATGTTGAGATCTAAACTGTGTCTGAACATCATTTAAAACCTTTATTAAACAGTTTGAGTGTTATTCAGTCCAAACACCACTGGATGGCAGCAGAAGACCTGATTTATTAAACATGAATCTGATCATCAGGCAGGATTATTTATATAAATGCTGGTTATAGTTTCCTACAGCTGATTACTGGTTTTATTCCATCAACCGTCTAAAACATTCAGAATATTCAGTTAAAAGCATCAAATTCTCTGATTGCAGCTCGTTAAATGTGAATATTTTCTGGTTTCTTTGGTCTCTGTGACAGTAAACTGAATGTTTGACGTTTGATGATGTCGTCTTGGACTCAACTAACTGATCTATTGATCCAGGAAACGATGGTTAAAAGGTTTTTTTGTTTGAATGAGTCGTCCGTAGACGCGTCTGTTCTGTTCTCGTCCTGCCGTCTCACCTGACAGCTGCTGGTTTGTGTGCTCAGGTGGATCGTCACCTGCGTAAACTGGACCAGGAACTGGCCAAGTTTAAGATGGAGCTGGAGGCCGACAACGCCGGCATCACGGAGATCTTGGAGAGACGTGAGTCCGTCAGACTGACTGACAGAAGCTTTATTTAGATCCACTGAAGAGATGACTGACCTTCTTCTTCTTCTTCTTCTTCTTCTTCTTCTTCTGCTCCTCAGGGTCTTTAGAGATGGACAGTCCGTCTCAGCCAATCAACAACCATCACGTCCACTCACACACCACCGCTGAGAGTAAGTCTGACTGTATCCCACTCGTTACCATGACGACAGCTGCAGCTGTAGAAATGATCAGAGTTGTAGAAAATATCACAATGTAATAAAAAGTTAATTATTGACTCGTTAAATTTAGAAGAAAGAGAAGAAAAAGTGTTGAAAAGCTGCTTATTTACATTCATCAACGTTTATTAAACCTGTTTCTGACGTTTGTTAAAATGATTCTGATTAACGATGAGCCTCGTTTAACTCGACAGAGAGGAAGTACAGCGCTCCGACGCACCACACCACCGAACACGTTCCAGAGAAGAAGTTCAAGTCTGAAGCTCTGCTGTCAACGCTCACCTCAGACGCCTCCAAGGAGAACACGCCAGGTAGCAGTTACACCTCCACCTGCACCGTCACACCTCCACCTGTCAGTCTGTGTGTGTTACTAACGGCGAGCTGTGTCCTCTGCAGGTTGCCGTACCAACAGCACGTCGTCCTCCAACAACAACGTGTACAGTGTGAACTCCTCTCAGCCGCTGGCGTCCTACAACCTGAGCTCGCTGCCGGCGGGGCCCGGGGCCGGCGCCGGGGCCATCACCATGGCTGCCGCTCAGGCCGTTCAGGCCACCGCTCAGGTCACACACACACTGAAACACACATGTATGAGCGTGAACCAGTGAGTATGCGTGAACGTGAGTGTGAATGAAGCTGTGCTGTGTGTGTGCAGATGAAGGAGGGCCGCAGGACGTCCAGTCTGAAGGCGAGCTACGAGGCCATCAAGAACAACGACTTCCAGCTGAGCAGAGAGTTCTCTCTGTCCCGGGACACCAGCGGGTACTCCTCCTCCGCTCTGGCCTCCACCCTCACCCAGACCCTCACCCCCAACACCGCCTCCGACTCCCGGGGACGCAAGTCCAAGTAAGACCGCCGCCCGGCGCCCACTGGGGCTGCGGTGATGTTGTTAATCTATGCACAGGTGCATGTTGGGATGTGATGAACTTCATTCATCATCAGACTGTTTGAACACGGCGTCCGATGGGAGACGCGGGATGAGGGTGGCCCTCGCCAGTTTCCTCCGAAATAAACGCGTTAGATTCTAGTGGCGCCACCAATCACAAAACTCACCGATTGTTTTTTGGATCAGCCAAAAAAAAAAAAAAAAAAGAGGGCAAATAAAACTTTGCTTTATATATTCTGTAAAACAAAGAAAGGAACTTTTCCTCGTGGTCTTAAATGAACATTCAAGATGTCCAATAAATAAAATCTTAAAATATTTAAACTATTCAAAGCTGAAACCTTCCTCTGTAGTGAAACAGCTTCTGTCCACATCATCAGAACTTGATGATAAACATGAACACACGTCTCGTCCTGCAGCTTGTTGAACGAGCCGCCAAACAAACTTTCACCGCTAACGTCAGTTAGCAGCTAGATGCTAATTAGCTGCTCAGCTGCAGCACATCAAACATCATGTAAACAAACCTGCAGACGTCACTCCAGACCCGTCAGACGCTGGTTTGATCGTTGCTCTTTTAAATCCCTGTTAGCGACGCGCTGTCTGTCCGTGACTTGTACTCACAGCAGTTTGTTCACTTTGTCTTAAATGAGACATTAAATTTTGTAATTAATCTGCAGTTCATATGCGTGCCGTACCGTGGGGGGGATCCGTACAGATCAAGTATGATCTGTTGCACCACTGTTAGGTTCGGTCTCGCCATCAGAAGAGTCCTTTGTTGTTAGCTGGAGTCCAGCAGAGCATCCAGGTCACCAGTTTATTCTGCTGGTTCCTGTTTTTTTGGTTTTGCTGGAGCTTTTTCTCTCGACTCCGTCCGTCAGCTCTCTGATCTAAACAGCCCCCCCAGGAACCTGGTGTAGACCCTGACCTGAGTCTCCACCTGCCAGGAAGCTGCTGTTATACTGTCAAACATAACAACTGTAAACATTTATCAATAACAGCTGTATTATTATTTATTGATAACATGAAGTCCAGATCAATGAGTTCACACCTGTAACGAACCTCTATGTGTCTTCGTCTCTTCTTCTTCTTGTTTCCCAGAAGCAGCATCAAGTCTTCCAACCACCAGTCGTCTTCATCCTCCTCCTCCTCCTCACTGTCGTCGTGCTCTTCGTCGTCGGCGCTGGCTCAGGAGCTTTCCCAGCAGGCGTCGGCGCTGCCCGAGGCGGAGGCCAACAGCCAGGTGGACTGGACCTACGACCCCAACGAGCCGCGATACTGCATCTGCAACCAGGTGAGTCTGCGGCTCGCCGGCGACCGGACCAACGTCTTCCTGTCATCAGCTGATCAATAATCTAAACTGGTTTATTGTTTCTCAGGTTTCTTACGGCGAGATGGTCGGCTGTGACAACACAGACGTGAGTATCAGCTTTATTGGTTTGGTATTGATCGCATGTAACTGATGATTATTGTCTGGAACTGAATCGATCAACTTTATATATATATCAATATACTATATATATATCTTTTGGTTTAATTTATCAAACTAATCAATTAATCAGAAACATGATGGACACAATCAATCAATCAATCAATGAATCGATACTGGATGATTTGTCAGCTGCAGCCTGATTAGTTTGTTTTTACAGGAAGTGATTTTAGAGCTGTAACGATTGATCGATCGACAGAAAACTAATCAACTGTTTTTAATAATCAATTCATCGTTTGGAGTCATTTTAATGAAAAATTTGAATATTTTCTGGTTTCTGACAGTAAACTGAATATTTTTAAGTTGTGGTCAAAACAATAAGATTAATCAATAATAAATCTAATCGTTATTGATTAGCTGCAACTATTATTGATAATTATTAATTTATATACTTTTAATTTAATGTTTCTTTTAATTAGAATGATATAAAACAGCAAATGTTCATTTTTAAAAACTGAAAGCAGCAAACGACAAACGATCAATAGACTAATTATTTCCATTATTGATTAATCTGCAGATTATTTAATTGATTAATCATTTTGTGTATAAAACATCTTTCGTGATACTTCGATCGAGACGACTTCAACGATTATTTGATTATCAAGACGGTTGATTGAACGTATTGATCCAGAGCCGATCAGTTAATGACCAGATGATTGATTTGTTTGTAACGACGTGTTTTCTGTGTCCAGTGTCCGATCGAGTGGTTCCACTACGGCTGTGTGGGTCTGACGGAGGCTCCGAAGGGGAAGTGGTACTGTCCTCAGTGTACGGCGGCCATGAAGAGGAGAGGCAGCCGCCACAAATAAAAACTCTTCACGTGTTCGCCGCCGTGCGTCTGCAGCTCGTCCTGACGTCACGTCGCTGCAGCCGACCGTCGACCTGCAGCAGCCGCTCAGAAGACGGATCGAACGTTTTTGTGCCAACAGAAACCATCTTCGGATTAAAGCCACACGAAGAAAAATCATCTCGGAGTTCTGAGATTAAAGTCTGAACGTAAAAACTTTCTGTCGTTATTATGATGTTGAAATTCATCCCGACGTTTCTCAAAGCTACAAACAACCGTTTAAAGCCCGAAAAACTACAAGAATTCTGTTTTTTCCTCTTTATTAACTTTAATAATCGGCTTCATCACATTTGTTTTTATTTTTCTGTTTTAAAGTCGGAGAAACTACAAGAATTCTGTGTTTGTTTGTTTTTTAAAGCGTCTCAGAACTCCGGCTTTAATGATCCTGACGTTTGTTTTTATCGACAGAATTCAGACTTTCTTCTCAGACTTTTTTTCTAATCGTCGTCCTGTTACATACTCGACCTTTTTAAAGCTGGAGAAACTACAAGAGTTCAGTTATTTTCTTTCTCATAACGTCATGAAAACCTGTGAAAACGTCACAAACACTAAAACTGAAACCAGGAGGATGAAAATAACAACAACAACGGGACGTTTTTGTGGAAGACTTGACGTCGTCCTTTAAAATGAATCTTTTGTTGCTGGATGACGGAGTGAAACCTGCCGACCTGATGCTGTTAATCAGGAGTTTAATCCTAAAATAAAATAATCTGCAGACTGAAACGTTTCGTGTGTCCAGTTGAGGAACAAAAGACATTTTCACCCAAAATAACTTTTATCATATTTTTCTGTGAATCTGTGATCAAACTAAACCAGAACTTCTGTCCAGTGTTCAATAAAAAAAAACATTAAAAAAGAAACAGAGAGATAGTTTTAATTCTGGCTGATATGTCGGTCAGAGGTCAGAGGTCAGAGGTCCTTCTTCTCAGTCATATATATTAATTCATCTTTGATCAAACTTTGTCTTTATTTACAGAAATTAGACGTTTCAGAATTGTCAGAATTCATATTTTTTCAGATTTCCTCGTTTCTGTTTGTGAGTTAACAGACAGAATAACAGAATAGAATCATCTTTGTGTCTAAAACACATTTTTTTCCCCTAAAGTTTCTGACTTTCTGATATTTTGATCAAAAATCAGACTTGATGTAAGAATCCCGACTTTATTTGATCAAATCAAACGTTGTAACAACAGAAGTAGAAAAAGACTTTAAACCTCAAGATGACGTCTGATAATCCCGACGTTTTTATTACGTTTTGTCTTTATTAACAGATTTCAGACGTTATTTCCTCTCACGAGTCTGACTCGAAGAAATCTCGACTTTATTTCATCAGATTTTGTTTTGAAGTTTTTCTCAGAATTCTGACTTGAAGAGAGAATCTGGTGTTTGTTTGAGATTTGATGAGTCTGACGTGACTTTTTTCCACCGTCTCCTGTGACGAGGTTTTTCTTCGTCTTTAATGTCCAAATTAAGTTTTTAAACTCAGAAATCTGACTTTTTTTTTTTCTTGGAAGTTTTGTGTTTTAATCTGAGAATATTTTAACTCAGTGTTTTGACCAATAATCTTGAGATGGATCTGAGTTTCCTGACAAGAAGACGCTGCTGGACTGATTCTCCTCCTCGTGTGATTTATATTGAGACGTTTGAACCTGATGAGTCGATGTTACAGTTAAACCTGGAAATGATTCAGAATGTACAGAATCTGAACAAAGTCACAGCTGAAGCCTGACTGTTTGTTTCAGTCTGAATAAAAAGATGTTTTGGTATCTGTTGAGTTTATTTATTTACATAAATGATAAATGAGAAGATGAGGAGCGATGAGGTAAAACACTTCAATAAAGTGCAGAAATTCAAATTTAAACGTTTGTTTTCCTTAAAAACGCGTCTTTATTCAATTCTGAAGAAACACTTTGTCAACAGTTTAGAGCTGCAATGATTCATCATTTACTGACAGAAAATTAATTTCCAATTATTTTGATAATTGATTAATTGTTTTGAGTCCAAATTCTCTGATTTCAGCGTCTTAAATGTGAATATTTTCTGGTTTCTTTAGTTTCTATGACAACTGAACAAACTGAAGATCTTTGAGACGTTTGATGACGTCGTCTTTTCTCTCATTTTATGAACAAAACTATTAATTGTGAAATTAAACACCAGATTAATTGAGAATGAAAGTAATCTCAAACATGCTGCACATTTTCAAATTAAAACACATCAGCAGCAACAACTGGAATGATGATAATTGCAGGGAGAGAAAACACCTTCTCATGAACTCCACCTGAATATAATCTGATGCAGGTTCTGTTCTGCAGGTTCATCTGCACACAGGAAATTAAAATAAAACGGGTAAATGGGTGGACACCAGCAGGGAAGGAGTCTGGCTGCCCCAGTGGTCTCCTCAGGCATCAGATGGGTACCGAAGGGCTGAAAGAGCAAAAACCCAGATGGATGGAAACATTTTAGACTTATATTATATTCCATCTATTCCTCATATTTCCTCCATCTATTATAATATTTGTAGCCGCTATGGAGCCGTGGATCTCCAGACAGTCAAATTATATGCAGATGATCTCCTCTTATACATTTAAACTCCATAGTCAGTATGTTCAGTATGTTGTCGTTGCGATTCACCTCTTGCACTTGATTTCAATGAGGAAAGAAGCAGTTTCTCAGTTCAGTATTGCCACACTGTCTTTAATGCTCAGAGTGACTCACACTGATACAAACAAACAGGAACTAGACTGATGAGTATTAGATCTAAACCACAGTCAAAGTGTATCTGTGTGAAACCAGCTCAGGACTCATGGTTAAATATTCAGTAAACTCAGTCCACACACACACACACACACACACACAATGAAAATAACAGCTGTGATGGATTCATCCATACAGTAAAGTGCTGCTTTATTACAAACAATTCCACCGTATAATCCTGTAAAGATGTGCAGCAGCAGAACACAGAACATTAATTACCGTCAGATCCTGACCGATCTGGTGTTAACGAAGTTACCGCTGCCGTGCTGTGTGCGTAAATGCGCAAAAAGCCTCTTTCTCAGTTTGGAGACGCACTTATCGTTTCAGGCACTGTGCTGCAGCCAGCTGATGTTTCTGTAACATCCCGGATACATTCAGTGACATTCAGACATTTATCTAACATGTTTCAGACCTGCCTGAGTCACGTTAATCGCTGTATTTTGATATTTGACATTTCAGTAGCTCATGTTATAGATGTGAAATACTAGAGAAGTAAAAGAAGCAAATACATGACAGTTGGTTTGTGATTGTGGAGAGCTCTGTGTGTTTGACACCTCTGTTAATTAAAGACACTGAAACACTGGAAACAGCTCTGCTCACTCAATCAGACACAAAGCATGGCAAATTGTGCCGTCATATCATTAGCGCAAAATCTTTTTTGAATAAGACTTTAAAAAGGGGCAGATTGTAAATGCTGCACATCTTACGGTGCTATTACCATTTCATTTGTTTGTACAGTGATGTAACAGGTTTGACAGTTGACTGTGAAGGCTGGCTCCATACAGTAACACAATAGGATAAATGTGAAAATATGATGGCATGTATAAACATTTGAGCTGTCTTAAGGGGTATGTAATGTCTTATCATTATAAAACAGTTCAGATTTTTCTTTGCTGTTGCATATCTTTTTAACATGTTTTGAGTCAGGAGTCCAAAATGACACCTAAAAATTTAAAATCACTGGTGTCATTTCCTCTTGATCTGTTTTGATTTTACACTTTCTTATACACCCTCCGTTTTGTTTGTTAATAACTCTGTGGCTACAGAAGGGTTTTAGCTGATACATAAATGATTGTGTCATCAGCATACCTCTGTTACAGCATGTTTGTAAATCATTTATGTATAAGCTGAAAAGCAGAGGCCCCAAGATTGAGCCTTGTGGAAACCCCGTTCTGGATTGTCGGGGGATTCATAGTTTTGCACTGATTTTAACACATTGCTCTCTACATTCGACATATGAAACAAACCAGACAGTTGCTTGCTCTAAAAAATTGAAGGTGTTTAGGTTGTTCAGAAGTATGTCATGGTTCACAGTGTCAAAAGTCTTTTCGAAGTCTAAAAACACTGCTCCCACTACAGTACCCTCGTCTAGTGAGCTCTTGATGACCCCTAACCCCTAACCAGTGAAGTAGCAGTTGCAGCCATTTACACTGAGTACCCTGACCTAAATCTGAACTGTTTAGCATAAATAAGTTCATTACTTTCAAAGTGGTCAACCAGATAAAAACAGCTAGAATAGAGTTGTTACACATAAATGTTCACACTTGATGTACTGCACCAGAGTGAGCTTATAGCTAATTTTCATCTGCAGTCCCTTAAAATTAAAACATATAACAGCACAATAACAAACAGTACAAAGCAAAAAACACACAGAACACATTATACAAAATACAAAACTACACACAACAGCACATCACATACACATGCGTTTTAGGTTTGATCAGGGTGGAGCTGTGCAGCATCCAACCCAAACAGATCCTTTGCCTTTTTATTACTTCATTTATTAAGTAATTGTGATTGTGATGAATCTGTGGTAATGATAACTTGTGGTAATTTTGCTGGTTCAAAATTTTCAGCAAGCTCCTCCGCTGATTGAATGAAATAAATTATAAAATTAATTTGCTAATCACTCCATTTACTTCCAGCTCCGTTATTGATTTTCGTTGTCTGGGCTTAAGTTTAGTAAGACTGTTTAGGTGTTTCCAGGGAGAAGTGCTATTTCATTCAGATTGGAATCCGTTGTGTAAAGTATGTGGTTTTTGCCTTGCACAGTTCTCTAACTGCCATATTTCTCAGACCCTTAAAAATAAGGAAGTGCATACTCAATTTGGTGAATAGTGACTTTTTCAGTGCAAGGTCTCTTTTTTTCATTAACTGATGAATATCATCATTCAGCCACCGTGAGGAGACTCTTCTTGGCTTGCATTTAAAGATTTGTGTATATTTCTCAATCTACTCTGTGAGTGTTTTTATCAAAGTGTTACAGCAGTTGTCTAAATCACTGGTTTGTAAAACATCCTTCCAGTCAATATTATTTAGTTGGTTTTTGAAATTGTGGCATTTTATTTCTGGGAATGACTGAATTCCCTGATGTGTTTTCATGCATTAATATTGGTAGACACTGTTTTGTTAGTTTTCTGACAATCAGGGTCATGTTATGGTCAGAAAGGCCCGTTAATAAATGATATGTCCTTGTGACTCTTTCAGGTCTGTTTGTGATTATCAGATCATTCAAATGATTCTTGTAGAACAACATCAATAATAGCTGAGAAACTTGGTTGTTTGGCCTTTAAAGACACTTTGATTTGTATCTCCTCCTACATGAAGCTACCAAGATGATCTGTGTGATAAACTGTGTTTAATTAATTACACACATTTAATTAGCTTCAGTGTGGAGTGGTGTCTTTGTTCATGTCTACAAATATGAATCTCTTTAGCTGTTCCACTTTATTCACCAGCAAGTCTCTAAATGTGTGAAACCAAAGCAATGAGTTCAAACAGTGTAAAAGGCTGATTGGAGCTGAGGGGAACTGCAGAGTCTGTTAATAATTTACTGTGGGTTCATCACTACGTGCAACCTTTCACATCACATGTACAGTCCTCATCTGATCCTTTGTTCATATAAACATGTCAATTATACAGATATGGATTTAATGATTATTTCATCTCATGCCTTCTCACCAGTGCAACTGTTCAAGACCTGCATGGTAAATGCAACTCAAATCATCTGAGACTTTATCACACAGACGACAAAAGCTCCAGTATTTTCTGTTGTTTTCATACTTTTCTAAATAGTTTTCAAAGGTTTTAAAACCTTTTTCCTGCCGTTAAAATGCATCTTGCTCCTTCTTTAAAAATAAATCTTAAATTACAACATTTAATTATGTCCTAAGTATCCTTATTACCAGAGGAACATACTCATTTATTTACCTTTTTATTTTGACATTTTATTTCCACAGATGTAAACAACTTGTGGATAATAATAATAATTTCAAATAAACTTCACAAGAGATGAACAGCAAGGATTGGTCAGACAAGACTGGACAAAGTCATCTTCCCAAATTCAACCTCAGCAGAATGCAGAGACAAAGAGAATCACGTATATAATTTAAAGACCATCAACATGGAGGGATTTATAAATGTGTTTTTTAATTTGTATTTAATAAAGCCCATCAAGCAGGATTCAGAGTTCCGATTCAGGATTCAGAGTTCTTCAAATGTAGAAAGATGAACGATACACTTAAATTATTCCATCTGACACTTCAACTAAAGTTTGTCTTTGAGTTTCCAGATGAAGTTTCTGCTCTTTAGTCACAGAGATGAAGATGCTGTTCTGACCTCAGCTTCCTCTTTCTTCCTCTTGTTTACCACACATGAAGTAGAATTTTAGTACATGTTGTACTTCTACCTCTGTTACCTTATTATTATTGTTATAGGTCTGTATTTCCCCTAAAAGCAAAGTCAAACTTTATTTTCATTATGATTCTTGTCTGAGAGGCGAGAGTGGAACATGCAGGAAGTTAACAGACACATAAATCCACATTATACCAGGATTTGTTGGAATTAAGAGCAAATCTGACTGCATAAGCAACAATCAAAGCTAACAAACATATAATTTAAGTGAAAATGATGAAGAGTTGGATACTCTAAACTCTAAAAGCTTCTCACTCATAAGGACTGTATGAGTGAAAAATCCAATCCTTTTTTAATCCAAACCATGTTTGACAAACCACCAAAAAGATTTTAAAAAAAAGACTAAAATGTTTTGGTGCTGTTAAGTATGTAGCTGTAATTTCCTACATTTATCTACTTCTTCTTATTTCACATTTACACACACACACACACACTCACACATACACACAAACCGTTGTGTTACTGACTCTTTTACAGGTGAACATTCATCAACACTTTATCCTCCAAAACACATCAGATGGAGTCAGAGAGGACTTCTGGTAACATTTTATGGAGCTTACAACTCTGTCTAAGACTCTACTATGAAGGTCATTTATTTGGCCTTTGCAACTGAAAACGAAATGATTTGAATGACAGAATAAAACAGTAAAACCGTCTTAATTTGAATTATCTGCACACACAAAGACTCATTTGGACTCTAAATAAGACGAGCCTTTCACAGCAATAAGATCATTTGGAGTACACTAAGAAATGTGATTTGCATTTGTCAGTATCACCTTTTATAATAGTTCAGATAACACTGTTATCCTTTGCTGTAATTTACATATTGAAGTGCTGCTAAATTCCCAGTAATATAGTCTAAACCATTGTTACAGTTCACTACTGTAATATAATGGTGATTACAGTAACTCACTGTTGGAACAATTATATTATTATATCATTATTAACACCTTCTGGATTTGTATAGTTTACATTCAAAAGTAAAATATTTATATTTTCATTTACAGTGTATTACTGTAAATTGCAATGCATTATGGGATCTCTTTTTATAAACAGTGTTGTTTTTACTGTTAAAGACTAGTAAAAGTGAAAAGACTTGAGGACTTGTAGTCTGTGCCTGGTAGAAACACTCGATCCCAGCATCAGAGGTTTGATTTTAATATGGACCGTGACTCATCATCTGGTCATCATTGTACATACAGCACATTCCCCTCATGGGATCAGACCGATCAATAAGTATTTAGTCAAAGTATTTACTCTTCTAATATTTTACGGACTCAGTATTGTTGATACAATATTATATTTATAAGGAAGTGTTGAATGCAGTCATATTTAGCCCCGGAGCCGTTGCTACACGACAACTAGTCTTTAAAACCAGGAACCATCATGCAGGGTTTTATCAACCAGGCACAGTGGGCAACTGTCCTGAGGCCCCAGACCCCCAGGGCCCCTAAAAGAGAAGAACCTGGATGCAGACAAGATGGCGGACATCAACCAGCATTGTCATCTGTATACAGGAGGTCATGTGACATCAGCGGCGAAGTGTTCTACTTTGTCTTTATACTCATTAGACAGTGGACGTTGGGAGGGAAAATGTTGTTCAAATATTTATATGTATATGTGTGTGAACTTGTGAAAAGTTAAAAATGCTTAGTGACAGTCATAGAAACCATGTTTGTGTGTCTGAACAGTTTGTTCCTGTGTGAAAGAGAATAAAGAACATCTGATCATGCTGAAGCAGATCCTTCCATGTCTGTTTGGGTATAATCAGCATACAGTAGTGACAACTATTCCTAGAGGTTGGTGTGAAACAGATAAAGGAGGATTCACCCCACTCTTCAGGGCTCCGTCCTCTGCAGCAGCTTGTATGTCAGTATCAGTGTGAGTGAGCTGCTCTGAGCATTAAAGAAAGTGTGACAATACTGTGTTGAGAAACTGTTTCTTTCTTCATTTAAGTCAAGTGCAAGAGGTGGATTGCCACACCAACGTACTGAACGTTCTGACTTTATGGAGTTTAAATGTATAAGATGAAATCATCTGCATATAATTAAATATTTCCATGTTCATGATATTTAAATGAACCTTTCTGGAGATCCATGGCTCCATAGCTGCTACAAATATTACTGGTGAAACTGGGAATCCCTGCCTTTAGCCACAGCTGAGAGGGAAATATGAGGAATACATGTTATTGATGTTGAATATAATATAGGTTTAGAATTTCTTCCATATTTCACCCTTTTTTCATGATTATTACTGGCAGTTACATCCTGGAACTTGCATATAATTGAATTGAATTTCCCTTCGGGGATCAATAAAGTCATAACTATTTACTTATCTATCTATCTATAAATCATTTTAAACATCTTAAAGCAGCTCTAATGTGTATTTATTGTGTATAGTTTTTCTTGTTTAGGTGAAAAAGGACAATTGTAGTTTTGATGGAAATCTGTATGAAAGTCACAAAATAAGTAAAACCCAGAAACTCATCATGCTAAATTAATTTAGCACAATGACTTGGCATGATGATTTTTTTTGTGGACCCGCCCCTTCTCAAACCAAATTTACATCCTTGTATGTGTGTGTGTGTGTGTGTTTGTGTGTGTGTGTGTGTGTGTGTGTGTGTGTGTGTGTGTGTGTGTGTGTGTGTGTGTGTGTGTGTGTGTGTGTGTGATGTGTATAAAAAGGTGATCATGAGTCCTGTAGAAACATTAAGGACCTGTTGTCCAACCAAACCTTTTGACTCAGCGCTTCACTTACTGCTCAACTTCACATCAGACTGGTGAGTTGATCTTCCATCATCATCATCATCATCATCATCATCATGCTTTTTTAATGTTTTAATGTTTGTTTGAACAGTTATTGTAGCAAAGTTTTCTATATATGTGTAATACAGCAGGCAGCAGACTGCAGGCTGTTGTGCATGTCAGACTTCTTCATGTGTGCATGTTAACATTGTAGAGCTGCAGAGATGAAGGCTCACCTGCTGATCTTTGCTGCAGTACTTCTGGTCCCTTGCTGGACGATGCCTGCGGGTCAATGGAAGGTGAGTACCATATTCTGAAAAAAGATCAAATTACACATTGAGGGACATTTACTTTCTTGTTTGACTCCATGGAGTCAGGTTGATTCTTGGCTCAGTACCAGTGAGTGACTGGTGGTTGCGACCCAGTCTCCGGTTCAGAACCCCATTATGTTCCAAACACAAAAAATGCTGTAATACTGGACCTCTACTCTAAATGCTTTCATAAATCATTAGCAATAAAAAAGATTAAAATACTTTGTTATATCTTATTTTTTTCTGTTCATACCAATGGACGGAGAATCTGACCATGAGAAACTAACTAATAGTAAAAATGACAATAAAACGTCTTAAGAGACCTTTTTACAACAAAAAACATGTGTTGATTTATTTTTCATGAATATTAACTCATTGCATATATATTTTGTATTATTTTAACAAACATTCATTCTCATGTTTACTTTAAACACAGTTTAAACACCAATTATGTACTTTAGCAATATGATTAGTAGATTAAAATTATTATGCTTCCTCCTCGCCTCACAGTCGGCCATACTGGCTGAAAAAGAGGGTGTGGCTCTACTGCAGTCCACTGTACATGATGTGGAACACTGTGATTGGCTTCTAGACATCCAGACAAATAAGTTTGTGGAATCAGATGACAGTAATCATAGATCTAGAAAAGTTCAGTCCGCTGGACTGGTCGGGGGATCTGAATGGCTTAACCAGTTAAACAGCTGGTGACCTCAGTATTTGTTGTAAACAGCAAAGAGTTTCATTATAATGAAACACAAAATGCAGATTTTTAATCAAGTTTAAACAGATGAATTCCTCATAAGTCAGTTTTCTTCTTTCACTATATTCCAAACATGGGTCTGTAATAAAGAGCATGTAGACAGTGTGTGAATCCAGATGTGTTTTTAAGAAAGAGACTGATTGGTCCATCTATCATCCATCAGGCCCTCACAGCTGTGAGGTAAAATAGTGTTTATCCAACCTTTTATCCACCACTGCGCCGCCGGTTAATGAGTGAAGCTACGTGTGTGTATCTGACTGCAGTGGAAGGTCAAAGGTCAGAGGAGTTTTGTGTGTGTTCAGGTTAGTGAAATATGCTGGTTTCAGTTTAATATGAATAAACTTTCTTGTGTATTAAACAGAGACTGTGATCTTTCTCTGACCTGAGCCAAGAGCTGCCAGAGTCTGAACACAAGCAAACGTTTCATACTGCTGGAGTTACTACCAGCAGATATTAGACTGAAGATCAAACTAATGAAACACATCAGTCAACGTTTTCTCATCACGTCGACAGAAAACATCATTCAGACTGCATTACGTTTCCTTCAACCTGTATTTACTGTTGCAGTTTATATAAGTGTCATTTCTAGAAGTTGGTTTGAATAAATCATAAAAGCTTTGTTGTGTAACATTAGCTGTTCCTTTCTCCTTCTGCCCTCCAGGTCCCCAGCTCCATTCCACTGAACATGGTTCCTGATGCTGTTGATGACATGTACTATGGCTGCACCGAGAAAATGGAGAGGAGGGTCCAGAAAGAATATTTCAGAAAAGAGTTTGTGGGAACATTTAAAATTGCCTGGGAAAATGCAGAAAAATGTTCAAACAAATACTCACAGGTTCTCACCAAAAACCAGCGGCAGGCAATCTGTGTCTATACATCCAACGACATTTATGCAGAATTCAATAAAGCAGTCCGGACCGGTAGGAGCATCTATGGCAGCTCCTTCCGATTCCATTCTTTACATTTCTGGCTTACTACTGCCATACAAACCCTGAATAACAAACACTGTTACATTAGTTATCGAAGAAGCAGGGCTGCATTCACTGGCAATGTTAACAGCATAATTAGGTTTGGTGCGTTTGCCTCCAGCTCTCTCAGAACAGACCTTAAACAGTTTGGTAGCAAGACCTGCTTTCAAATTATGACCTGTTTTGGAGCTTATGTGAAGCATTATTCAAATTATCCAAGTGAGGAAGAGGTGCTTATTCCCCCCTATGAAAGATTCAAAATAACCAAAATTATTAACGGTCAGGGTAAATTTCCAGATCTGAGTGATTGTGAGAAGGTCTTTACTTTGAGGAGTTCAGTATATAAGAGTAACCTAAACTGCAAAGCTGCACCCAGATTAGAGAGCAGCATTTTCTCCAAATGATGGGGAAAATGCAAGAAAATGAGTCTTGTTCTTTAAACTTATATCATCAATAAATAAATCTATAAATCGATACAACACAGCCAAACATTCTGTACTGAAGTCAATCATCATGCATCACAACATCATCTATTACTGTGTTCTATGTGCAGCAGACTGTATGTCTCTGTATGGAATCAACACATGTGTGATATAATAAAAATGATGAATGATAAACTACCAACACAGACATGAACACTGACTGTCTCTAACAGTGTTTCTGGTCTGTTTCAACGTCATTTACTGTCCAAAAGCCTCTGAGCAATACTGTTTTAAAAACTATTATTGTTGTTTTCATTTGTAATTTTATTTGAAATATTTTTGTTTGTCACTTTTTATCAGCATTATAATGTTGATTTGAACAATGACAATAAAGCTGATTCTGATTCTACTCAATATTCTCATAACTGACCAAATAAAGAATGTTAACACGTGTGCAGCGTCAACAACAAATAAACAAACACAAACAGTCAGAAACTCATTCAGTCATGTTGATGTTGATGGAAAGTTTCCAGCAGCTGTTTGACGTCCTGCAGACTGACTGCAGCAGTTCAGACGCATCAGATGGAAATAAAAGGCTTCATGATGTAAACTGTGAGATAATTTTTCTGTTCTGTATGTTTTCATAAACTCATCACTCATCATCTCCTCCCAATAAACACAAACTGCTCCTGTTTGAACTGCTGACAGCTGTTTCCTGACATGTAAATTCTAAGATATTAGAGAAACATCATTAATATGTGAAATTCAGTATAGTAATGTATTTCCAGATGTTTGGATGCATCATATTAATATGTGAAGTTCAGTATAATAATGTTTTATTTCCAGATGTTTGGATGCATCATATTAATATGTGAAGTTCAGTATAATAATGTTGTTTGGATGTTTAAGCACAGACTATTGTGGGATTACACATGAGAGAAAAAACGTGAAATTACACTTCTTATTTAATTTTATTAGTCTTTATTTCTGTGTTTCAACTCTTTGGAGATCAGTTTCATTTTGGTTCATTTGAGACTTTCTTTGCATCCTCTTGCAAGTTTTGTCTTTGTTTAGCATGTTTGTATTCTTGTTATCAGCACAAACTCAGCTATAAGTACAACTCATTATTTTGTCAATTTAACAAGGTATAAAGCCACCAAGAACCCAAACGACAAGAAAAAGTACACCGTCGCTAATAAAAATGTACAAATCTTAAGTGATAATCACTGAATATATTATTATACAACAGTTAAAGGTTGTAAAAAAATATAGTTTTACTGTTCTTACAAACAAATACATCAGAAAAGTAAAAATAACTTAAATAAATGTGGTGGACTAAAAAGTATAAAGTATTATTAAAATGTGTGTACTCAGGTAAAGTACAAGTACCTGATGATTGTAGTAAAGTACAGTACTTGAGTAAATGGACCAGTGGAAATAAAGAAAACAAGATGATGGTTTGGTGTTTTACTTCAACACTGAATCTAATCCAGCTGCTGCAGCAGTTTTACAACCTACTTTTAGATTAGAAGAGGTTCATAAAATGTCAAAGCTTCCTGTTTCACAGCTGATATTTATGTAAATTTATTGGAGTTGTGTCCATGTCACAGGTTTGAGCCCAGCTTGGCTCCCTGTGAGACTAAAACACACTATTGATGCAGCAGCACCACCTGCTGTCCAAACCAACAAACTACCTGCTGCTGTCCACAAGAATACATTACAACCACAATCAATATTTCATTCACTAACACATGAAATATCATCCAGAGTAGAGCTGCTAACGTTTGTGTTTTTAACATTTTATAATAACAAAATAAATTACATGAAATACTAAGTTACCAAAGAAAAAGGAAATTACAAATCAGGGACGATAATTGATTATTTATTAATAAGTAATAACACTTGATAACAGAGAGCTTATTAAAAGATTGTTTGGGCAAAAATAGAATAATATCTGAGACTGACTTTGTGTGTGATGCAGAGGAGAACACATGATGTTTCTACAGAACATCATTTAAATAAATACAGAACGTCCTCACAATGTTACACTTTATGGTAACGGAGAAAATGCAGCTGTGCAACAATGACAATTCTGTCATAACAGACGATGATGGAATGAAACTTTGATCTGGCTTAATGCACGTCATAAAGATAATGAGCATGACGAGGGTCCTCAGTTACAGCCCACTAAAACTTTGATTTACACACAATCATGTCAGCTGCAGAATGAAGTATATCTCAACTTCATTACAACAGCTCAAATATTTTTTAGGCTTATTTTTTATTGAGGCTCCTTCAAATAACAGCAGAGCTACAGCCTGATATTTGAGAGAGGAGGATGCACCTGAACAATATATGTTTCTATTGTTACGCTGTATTTACCTTCATGTAGAGAACACAAGTTAACTTGGGGTGTAGTTGAAAGAGGAATTGGACAGTGGAAGAGAAGATGTTCTTCATGGAGAGGGTTACCTGCTTATACACATAATATACCAAATTGTCACTGTTTAATATTTCCAACTGAGACTGTGAGAAAACTACAACACGTCATCATTATTTCTACTTTGCTGCTCTGACTGTGGTAAAACAGCCACGTCTCACTCTCTCCCAGGAGTAATCCTACTCCTGCTGACAGTCACAGTAAATTCTCTTCTGCTTCATAAATTAGTTTTAGTCCTCGTTAGCTCTCAGTGTGATTCTGAGACGCTTGATAAATATGGGCCCAGGGTCAGAGTCTGACTTATAACACCTGTTTTTTAATCTTTTCTGCATCAAACAGCTCATGTATAACACATCTGTAAAGTGCTGATTCAACAAAATCCAGAGATAACTGTTCAGTTTGTAGTCAGTTAAGAGACTTAAGTGAAGATGACAAAATCCTGATCCAGACTCCGGTCCAGATGGATCATCAGGATGCAGCTGATCCTCTCTCAACACACACTCTTGGATGTTCACTCATACTCTTACAGAGATCATCACCATCTGATGAGACAAGAAGAAACAATAGAGGTCATAAATCAGTGTTTAGTGAGACTCACTTCATCAGCTGTCAGTCAGTGATGCAGCACATCCAGTATAAAGAGCAGCACAGACTTCAGTCCTGTTTAGACCAGAAGTGGAACAGCTGTGCAATGTAGCCAGCTTCCTTTCAGCTCTCATGTTAATGTGTTGAACACACTGAGCTCCAAGCTCACAGATCTGCAGAGACTTTCAGTCTCAAGTTTGTTTACTCTGCAGATTTCACTGAAGTACACAGAGGAAATAAAGTGCTGACAGTCATGAACACACCATTACTGCAGAAACAGAGACATTCACTCATCAGTTTACTGATGGATTTACTGTTAACTGTTAGAAAAGTTTAAAAGCTACAGAGTCTCTGTGGGATTTGAAGATCTTTCCTGCTGTTAAATCATCACATGGCAATCAGTCAGAGCTCTCAGCTAAACACCTGCTGTGATTCCTGGACTTCAGCAGAGGTTCTGCTCTGTACACATGGTTACTAAACATAATGATGGTTCTGTGAAATCAGAGCCAGTGATTTACAGGCTTCAGTCAGACTGATCTTAGAGCTCTGACAGAGATGAACTGATCAATTCTTTAGTGTTGAAATGAACAAACATATTCATATCAGATTTGATGGTAGGACAGTTTGATGATGAGGACCACTGTCTCTATACATCTTGTAAGGCTGTCAGCTGTAATCCAGCTTCATTTCCTGCAGACATGAACACAACAACAACAGTCGTCTTCACATCAGTTCAAACACATGATCACAACAAGCTTCTTGCAGTTCTGATTGGTTGACTGTTCTCTCTCTCTGTCTTTCTGCCCAATCCTGAAGCCTGTCACCATTGCCCTCTCACAACTTCACTGAGGAAAGCAGCCACTGAGAAGGTTGGAGATTCAGCAGGAAATACTGGACCTTTGCTTTGATACTAACTGTGTTTAATATAATACTGCTGAAACCGGCATGGACTGACTCCAACTCTATACTGACCTCAGAGTCTCCAGTCTACAGTCTAGATTCTTCTTAAGATCAGACAGCAGCTTCAATTCTGAATCCTGCAGCTCGTTTCTTCTCAGATCCAGCTCTCTCAGACGGGATGAGGGGTTGGACTTCAGAGCTGAGGCCAGAGAAACACAGCTGATCTCTGACAAACTGCAGGACATCAATCTGAATGAAGAATAAATGATGTCACTTTAGAAGACAAAGTTCCTGCTTGAAATCATTCAATGTTTCATAATCTGTTAAACTGAAGAAGATTTAGAAAATGGAAACTTCAAATACCTGAACCCAACAGGATTCTAGTCAAAAATTTCCAAATACAAACAGTGAAAAAGAGCTTTCATTAATATTAATGACAACATGCTGCTACTTCAATAAAGATGTAGTGACTTCATCTCTTAAACTCTGCAGCTCCACCAGTGACTCCATCTATACAAACTCATGTTGTGCAGCCAAACACAAGTGAAAATGCAAAAAGACTAAAACATGACACATCTATATTTTAAGGCCTACATGTGCAAAACAGTTGAGCAAGAATAATAAAAGACCTGCATCACCTGCAAGGGCTTCATCATTATATACATTTAAAAAAACAAATGCTATTCCATAATGCAACACATGGACTGTCAGTACCTGTTGTTGCAACTTTATCACTTTGAGCACAGGCAGCAGAAATTGAAAGTCATCTCATTAGTTAAGCTGCACTATTTGTGCTTGTGTTGACAAGACTTCAGTCTGATACCTGCATACAGCTGCTGGCTGGTGTTAGCTCCCTGGCAGGTAGAGACAGACTGAATACAGTAGAATCTGCACACTGATCAGTCCACTTCCACAGTTTCACATCTCATAGTCAGAGATAATGTCTCACACACACCAAGAGCTCAGATCAGTGTGTGGAGTCTGTTTTCAGTCTGTTCCTCTTGTAGATGTGATCTCTAGATCCCCTATGAGACAGCCAGAGTCAGCTGACCATCCTGAGTCACCACAGTCCCGTAAACTGTGGTGAGTCCAAAGACATTGTAATAACTCAATTTAAACATTTAAATTGACATTTAACACATCATGCTGCTCTAACTGAACCATTTACAACAAATAACCACTGCATACACACAACACAGTACACATGTACACATTTACTGAGTAAAGGCGCAAATGCAAAGATCGATCTCTGGATTTCAAGAAATGATTATTGATCATTCAAACAAGAATCGCAATTAATCTGAAAGTAAAGTTTAGAAGATGGAAACTCCAAACACCTGAACCCAACAGGATGCAGGTTAAAAACTGTCAAATATAAAAGACAAAAAACAGAGTTTGAGTGGTTCAGAGTTAATTATCCAGTGTAGATTTTTCTTGTTATATAAAGGTTTTAAATGTGCAGCTCAACATTGCTCTGACACAGTCAATGGACTAAACCACTGAAGAAGAAAACAGACTTCCCCATTAAGATACTCAGTGTGGAATAATATCAGCTTTATGACTGCAGTTTAGTGTCACCACAACTGTCACATCATATTAATCTCAGCACAGAAGTAAAAAATGGTGTCTGACCTCAAAGTCTACAGTCTACAGTGTGAACTCATAATCAGATGTGTTCAGGTTTTAAATGTGTAGTTCAACATTATTATGTTATTATGTCCTAGGACTGGGGAATATATTAATATTATATTGATATCATGAAATGAGACTAGATATCATCTTAGATTTTCAATATCGTAATATTGTGACATGGCACAAGTGTTGTATTTTTCCGGTTTTAAAGCTGCATTACATCAAAGTGATGTGATTTTCTGAACTTACCTGTTCTACTGTTCTAGCTGTTCCTTTATCTGTCATTATATCCATTTTATCCACATTACTGATGATTACTTATATATTAGACTATTGTCAAAATATCTATATTTAAATATTTGGTCAAAAATATGATATTTGATTTTGTCAACATTGCCCAGCCCTATGTCCTAATCAATGAGCTTTTCACTAAAATGAGTAGAGTGACTTTGTCATTGTGTTATTGTGGATCATCATAATGTCAGCCTTCTACAGACATCATCCAAATGTCACCACAACATTCAGACACATATTCATTCCAACTTTGATTCATAAAAAATACTTTAAGCACCTGCTTTGATCTCTCTGTGTCCCTCTGTGTATTTGTGTCAGTGGTTTGGAAGCTACATAGGCTGCCCACTGTGTGGCAATCTACTGAAGGCCAGTAAAGGCAGCTGCAGGAGGTGGTGGGTAGATATAGAATATAATAAAAAAATTTTCTCCTTCAGCAAGTAAACATGATCTGTTTAAACCAGATATTAGTTGAGAGGATCTTAAGTATACAGACATTAAACATTAATTTACTTTAAAAACTAATAGTGGACATTTTCTACAGTTTCTTTAAAAATCAGTCATCTTTTATAACTACAGACTAAACTTTGTACAGTAAGAAAATGAAAATATGGAAAAACAAAAATTAACATCATGGATGTAAGTTATGTATGTACATGAATTAGGTGTAGTTGTTAAACATTAAAATCAACAATAGTAACAGACAGTCAGTGAACTGACCCCAAAGACTTCAGTCTACAGTGTGGAGTCTGCAGAAAATCACACAGCAGCGTCACTCCTGGATCTTGAAGCTCGTTGTAACTCAGATCCCGCTCTCTCAGATGGGAGGGGTTGGACTTCAGAGCTGAGGCCAGAGAAGCACAACTGATCTCTGACAAACTGCAGTCCCACAATCTGAATAAAGAGTAAATTATGTAAGTAAAAATCCATTCATAATCTAATCAGATGTGTTCAGGTTTTAAATGTGTAGTTCAACATTACTATGTCCTCATCAATGAGTGTTTCACTAAAACAAGCAGAGTAACTGTGTCACTGTGTTATTGTGGAACATCATCATGTTGTCAGCCTTCTACAGACATCATCCATATATCACCATAACATTCAGACACATATTCATGTCAACACTGATTCATAAAAAAACTTTAAACACCTGCATTGATCTCTCTCTCTCTCTCTCTCTCTCTCTCTCTCTCCCTCTCTCCCTGTGTGTGTGTGTGTGTGTGTGTGTGTGTGTGTGTGTGTGCATGTGTTCTGAAGGATCAATATCAATGATCAGACATTATTCATTAAAACACAACAAAGGATATAATAAAGTAATGTTTCTCCTGCAAGTAAAATTGATCAATTTAAAATGGATATTTGTTCAGAGGATCTTCTGTATACAGATGTGACTCATTACCAAAAATTATAAACATTAATTTACTTTTACAATTAACAGTGGACATTTTTTATAGTGTCTTTAAGAATCAGTCATCTTTTATAAGTACAGACTCAATGTTGTACAATAAAAAGAAACTAAATATTGACGAAAGAAAATCAATTTCATGGATTTAAGTTATGTACATAGGATAAGTTCAGTAGTTAAACATTAAAATCAACAATAATAACAGACAGTCAGTGAACTTACCTCAAAGTCTTCAGTCTACAGTGTGGAGTCTGCAGAAAATCACACAGCAGCGTCACTCCTGGGTCCTGCAGCTTGTTTTCACTCAGCTGTAGCTTTCTCAGATAGGAGGGGTTGGACTTCAGAGCTGAGACCAGAGAAGCACAGCTGATCTCTGACAAAGTACAGCCACACAATCTGAATAAAGAATAAATTATGTAGATAAATATCCATTTATAATCAAATCAGATGTGTTCAGGATTTAAATGTGTTCCTCAACATTACCATGTCCTCATCAATTAACTTTTCCCTAAATTAAGTACATTGTCATTGTGTTACTGTGGATCATAATGTCAGCCTTCTACAGACATCATCCAAATGTCACCACAACATTCACACATCTATACATGTCAACACTGATTCATAAAAAATAGTTTAAACACCTGCATTGATCTCTCTGTGTTCCTCCGTGTGGGTTTGTGTGTTCTGAAGGATCATTATCAATGATCAGACATTATTCATTAAAACACATAAAGACAATAATAGAGAAATATTTCTCCTTCAGCTAGTAAACTTGATCAATTTAAACATATTATTTGAGAGGATCTTCTGTATACAGATGTGACTCTTTATCAAAAATTAATTTACCTTAATAACTAACAGTGGACATTTTCTACAGTGTCTTTAACAATCAGTCATCTTTTATAGCTACAGATTAAACTTTGTACAGTATAATAATGAAATATGGGAAAAAGGAAATTAACTTCATGGATGTAAGTTATGTATGTATATAAATTAGGTTCAGTTGTTAAACATCAACATCAACAATAGTGACAGACAATCAGTGAACGGACCCCAGAGTCTCCAGTCTACAGTGTGGACTCTCCAGAAAATCACACAGCAGCTTCACTCCTGGATCCTGCAGCTTGTTGTAGCCCAACTCCAGCACTTTCAGATGGGAGGGGTCGGACTTCAGGGTTGAGAACACAGAAACACAGCTGATCTCGGACAACCTGCAGTCCATCAATCTAAATAAAGAATAGATGATGTAGATAGAAGTCCATTTACAATCCAATCAGATATGTTCAGGTTTTAAATGTGTAGTTCAATATTACTATGTCCTAATCAATGAGCTTTTCCCTAAAATGAGCAGAGTGACTTTGTCATTATGGTATTGTGGATCATCATGATGTCAGCCTTATACAGACATCATCCATGCCTCTGCACACCTACAAGTTGATTATCCTGCTTATACTACAGTCATTTGCCAACAATATAAAATAAAAGTAATATAATATTATAATACATTTATATAGTATGGCACCTTTCACAGAAATAAAATAAAACAAAGTGCTTCACAGGAATAAACATTAAAAATTAAGACCATAGAAGCAAACAAACAATAAGAACATATGCCACAAGTTAAAGTTAACAAAACACAGGCAAAAGAGGACCCCAAGATTAAACAAACAAACGAACAACCACTTCACATCACACACAACTCAAGGTGATGCAAGCAGCATTTTGGACCATTTGTAGGCAGTTCAGAGATGACTGAGAGAGGTGAAAATGGAATTACAACAGTCCAGCCGGGATGATATAAAGATGTGAATAATCATTTCGAGCTCCAGTTGTGATACGACAGACTTGAATTTTGCGATAAATCTCAGATGGAAAAAACATGTACTGGTCAATGATTTAATATGCTGATCAGAATGCATAGCCCAAGATTTCTTATGTTAGATCAAACAGCTGAGGAAAGGGACCCATTACTCTCACCAACCTTGGGAGTTATACTGTCAGAAGCATTGATAAGAACCTCTGTCTTGTCAGTGTTAAGGTGTAAGAAGTTGTTTGACATCCAGTCCTTAATGGCAGTCAGACAGTTGTGCAGCACAGACATTTTGTCGGGGTTATCAGGCTTAAAAGAGACATAGAGCTGAATATGGTCAGTGTAAAAGTGATAGGAAATATCACTAAATTTGCTGATAACGTGACCTAATGGAAGCATATATAAAGCAAACAGAGTAGGATTCAAAACAGAACCTTGGGGCACACCAAAGAAAAGAGCAGCAGTTTCTGACATGTAAGGACCAAGAAGAGACACAGAAAAACTCCTATCTGAGAGGTAGGAGGAGAACCAGTCCAAGGCACTCCCTGAGAAACCCACACACTGCCTAAGCCTTTCAATCATTATTCTGTGATCCACAGTGTCAAAAGCTGCACTAAGATCCAGCAGCACTAAAATGGAGCATTCACCTACATCAGAAGACATCATTAAGTTTTACAAAAGCATTTGCAAATTTTTGGTGAAAATTTTGCACTCAAAATCGAAAGGTAATGTAGCAAGAGCTTACTGTTGTCATGACAACTTGCTGGACTGTACTTGCTGCCAGCCTTAACTGAGGCATAAAATTCATGTAAGGTGTCATTAAGCATAACCGCAAAGTATGTTTCCACATCAGTGTTCCTTTGTTTTTGGTAGATAAAGTCTCTCAGTATATTACTGCCCATTATGTTGCCTTTTTTGTATTACTGCCAGCCAATCAGAAAAGCGTATTCACTCAGACTGTGGTATAATATTCATTAAAATACATTAAAGAATATAATAAAGAAATATTTCTCCTTCAGCAAGTAAAATTGATCAATTTAAAACAGATATTAGTTGAAAGGATCTTCTGTATACAGATGTGACTCCTTACCAAAAATGATAAACATTAATGTACTTGAACAACTAACAGTGGATATTTTCTACAGTTTCTTTAACAATCAGTCATCTTTTATAACTACAGACTAAACTTATTACAGTAAAAACAATGAAAATATGGAAAAAAGAATATTAAGTTCATGGCTTTAAATTATTTATGTACCTAAATTAGGTTAAATAGTTAAACATTGTTAAACATTGAGAACAGTAAGTCAGTGAACTGACCTCAGACTCTCCAGTTTACAGTGTGGACTCTCCAGAAAATCACACAGCAGTTTCACTCCTGGATCCTGCAGCTTGTTGATACCTAGTCCAGCTTTCTCAGATGGGAGGGATTGGACTTCAGAGCTGAGGCCAGAGAAGCACAGCTGACCTCTGACAACCTACAGTTATTCAGTCTGAATAAAGAATAAATGATGCAGATCCATTTATAGTCCAATCAGATGCATTCAGGTTTTAAATGTGTAGTTCAACATTACTATGTCCTAATCAATTAGCTTTCCCTAAAATGAGTAGAATGACTTTGTCATTGTCTTATTGTGGATCATCATAATGTCAGCCTTCTACAGACATCTTCCAAATGTCACCACAACATTCAGACACATATTCATGTCAGCAGTGATTCATAAAATGCTGCTGAACTCAGTCAAGTCTGTAATTAGAGGCTCAATATGAAATCAGACATGTTGGACTAAAAACCTGTTCATTATACATGACCTCCTTCCTGTATTTGGTAGTGTAGTAGGCATGTGTAATTAAAACATGTTATTGGTGGCTGTAATCATTCCCCCTGTCCATACTGACTGTGATGTGGTCTCTTCCTAACACAGCTACACTATAGGAAATGAGTTCATAAGTTCATCTGAAGCTGATATGAGCTCTGACATTCAGGTAGACACCCACTTGATTGTCTAACTCAAATTTACAGACTATTTAATACAAAATTCTCTCTGAGTTATGATCCCTCCACTGCAGCTCAACAAGGAAACACTGAAGAAACACAAAGATACTGGATTTGTGTAGCTCAGACCATTGAAGCCTCAGATTAGTTTGAACTCTGGAAGTCATTATTACACAGAACAAGACTGTGAATTTTGAATTCCTGAAAATTCATGAGCCAAACATTTGAAACTTCAGTGAAGGATTTGAATTGAATATATAGAAAAAAACTACCAAAGAACAGTCAGTGACCTGACCTCAGAGTCTCCAGTTTACAGTTTGGACTCTCCAGTCCAGCAGACAGCTTCACTCCTGAATTCTGCAGCTTGTTTTCACTCAGATCAAGCTCCCTCAGATGGGAGGGGTCGGACTTCAGAGCTGAGGCCACAACTTCACAGTGAGTCTCTGAGAGTCCACAGCCAGAAAGTCTGTCATGACACATATATTACAATATAGCTATAATTTCAGCTATAAACAAGTAGAGCACTACTTTAACAATAATAATATATTTTATATTATTTATATTTGAAGAACTAAACAACTAATCTACACTGATTTATAATGCTAATCACAATTGGACATACTGAGCCTTTTTGAAGTTCCTCACAGCTGGTATCAGTCTTCGTCGTCCCTCCACGGATGTTTTGTACTTCTTCAGGTCCAACTCATCCAGAACCTCCTCTGACATTTGCAGCATGTAGGCCAGAGCTGAGCAGTGGATCTCAGAGAGTTTCATCTCCGATCTGTTCTCTGACTTCAGGAACTCTTGGATCTCCTGATGTACTGAGTGGTTGTTCATTTCCATAAGACAGTGGAAGATGTTGATGCTTCTGTCAGGAGAGATATCGCCATCATCATCATCATCCTTGTCATCAGTGTTCATCTTCTTCAGATTGTTGATGGCTTTCTGGATGATTTTTTTACTGTTTTTTGTCCAACCCAGCAGGCCTCCTAAGAGACTCTGGTTGGACTCCAGAGAGAGGCCATGAAGGAAGCGAACAAACAGGTCCAGGTGGCCATTTTTACTTTTGAGAGATTTCTTCATGGCTCCCATCAAGAAGACATCCAGAGATGGGTCATGGCTATCATTGCTACTGAAAGAAGCAGAAATCTTCTTGCGGAAAGACTTGGGTTTCGATTCCCTGTGTTTGTAGTCTTTTCCCAGGAAATCCCCCAGTACCTCTGTGTCCCTGTTGGTGTAACAGTGGTACATGTAGACTGCAGCCAGAAACTCCTGAACGCTCAGGTGAACAAAACAGTAGACCGTTTTCTGGAAGATTACACTCTCTCTTTTGAAGATCTCTGTACAAAATCCTGACAACACTGAGGCCTCTGTGACATCAAGACCACACTGCTCCAGGTCTTCTTTGTAGAACATGATGTTTCCTTTCTCCAGATGTTCAAATGCCAGCCTCCCCAGCTTCAGAAGAACTTCCCTGTCAGCCTTCGTCAGCTCCTGTGGACTCATCTCATGTCCCTCATCATACTTGTGCTTCTTCCTCTTTGTTTGAACCAGCAGGAAGTGTGAGTACAGGTCAGTCAGGGTCTTGGGCAGCTCTCCTCTCTGGTCTGTTGTAAACATGTGCTCCAGAACTGTTGCAGTGATCAAACAGAAGACGGGGATGTGACACATGATGTGGAGAATCCTGGATGTCTTGATGTGTGAGGTGATTCTGCTGGACAGTTCTTCATCTCTGAATCTCCTCCTGAAGTACTCCTCCTTCTGGGCATCAGTGAAGCCTCGTACTTCCGTTACCCTATCAACGCATGTAGGAGAGATCTGATTGGCTGCTGCAGGTCGGGAAGTTATCCAGATGAGAGCCGAGGGAAGCAACTTCCCCTCAATGAGGTTTGTCAACAGCACGTTGACTGATGACTTCTGTGTGACATCAGACACGACCTTCCTGTTGTTGAAATCCAGTGAAAGTCTGCTTTCATCCAGGCCGTCAAAGATGAACAAAACTTTACAGTCAGCGAGCTTCTCTGCTGTGACCTTCTGTAATGTTGAATGGAAATCATGGATCAGCATGAGGAGACTGTACTGCTCATCTTTGATCAGGTTCAGCTCCCTGAACGAAAGCAGAATCACCAGACTGACATCTTGGTTTTCCAAGCCCTCTGCCCAGTCCAGAGTGAACTTCTGCACTGAGAAGGTTTTTCCAATGCCAGCAACGCCATTCGTCAGAACGACTCTGATGTGTTTCTGTTGGTCAGGTAAGACTTTAAAGATGTCGTGACACTTTATTGGTGTGTCATGGAGGGTCTCCATCTTGGACGCACTTTCAAGCTGCCACACCTCATGTTGGGTATTAACGTCTTCACTCTGTCCCTCTGTGATGTAGAGCTCAGTGTAGATCCTATTGAGGAGGGTTTCACTTCCTGCTTCATCCGTTCCTTCAGTCACACATTCACATCTCCTCCTCAGGCTGATCTTATGTTCATCTAAAACCTCCTGCAGACCACTTTCTGCTGAAAGAGAAGAAAAAAAGGTCTAATTTAAAAGAAATATGTCTCACTGTGTTAATTTTCATTAGGATAGAGGAGGTAGATTCCTGTCCTGTTTTCAAAGATGATGATATCAGCAGACAGATCTTCAGTCTTACTTTGTACAGTGCTGGTCTGACTGTCTGTCTGTAGTCCAGGTCTTGTTCTGGATATTTCTGCACACTGGGGACAGGAGGAGTCTCTTGATGAAACAGACTGGTCCCAGTATGAGGTGATGCACTGTCTGCAGACCCAGTGTCCACAGCTGGTAGAGACTGGATCCTTTAGGATGTCCTGACACAAAGAACAGCAGGACAGCTGCTCCTCCACAGAAATACCCTTCGTCTTCCTCTTTCTGTGGACATGAACATATTCTTTATGACACATGACATTGGTGTTGGCCAGTAGCGGACTGTGGGGTCTTGCACTGGGCCTTCAGTGGTCCCACACACACACACACACAAGCCTCTTTTATACAGTGAACCACACAAAGCCAGCATAAAGCCAATTCCTTTTGTGGTTTTACATAGCATGCCAGCGTTCCCGATTCAGAGGTGTGGTGGAGATCAGACTAATCAGAGCTGTAAACTCTACCATGAGCGAGTACAAAGATGTTATTAGGACAAGCGGAGTACTTTTTTCTTCGTTTGATAACGTTAAAAGTTAAGTCAGACTTTTCTGTTGGTTCTCTGACTCATTTTTAAAAAAGTGAGAGAAAGAGAGATAGAGAGAGAGAGAGAGCAGCTGTGGTCAAGTGAGCTGGAGGGTGAATTAAGAGAGGGAGCGCTAGTAACATTACTGAGGAAGCTGATGAATCAGATCAATACATTTTCTGATAGTTTCTCAGTGGTTACATTCTAAAGCACAAAAACACCCACATCCCCACACACCTCCACTCAACTCTGCAGCTGTATGCCGCACCATCTGATGTGGTCTGAATATGGGCCACACAACAGCGTCAGCTCCCTGTCCTGCCATGCTGGCTGTCACACAGAACACTGAGGTGGATTACAAGCGCAGTATTTCCACTTTGAATGGGCTGCGTAAAAGAGACTGAAGTGCACTCATCGCCAACAACTAAAATCGAAACAATATGCAAACTACTCATTAAAAATAAGTCCATTACAAAATTGCCTTCCTACACCTGTTAACTCATGTACTCAAACGACCTTCTGAAAAAGCTGAAACTGTGCTAACCTTATTTTTCCCACACGTGCATTAGCAAAACTGCCAACCTGGTCTTCCAATGGTAGATGTTCACTCATGTTGCTCAACAATCAGCAAACAATAAAGGAAAGATTTCCTGAAAGATAGAAATTAGGCCATATATCTCACATCAGCAAAGCCAAGCATTGCCAACAACAATCTTAATCAACTCTATAGATAATTAATACAGCAGGACTCACCAGTCACTTGAAAATATCCATCCTTCATTCCTTTCTACAATGCCTGCCTGCATGAGCCGTGTGTGCTCCACAGCACAAAGACATACCTGCGCTAATTGGCTGATATGATGAGTATGTGCTACACAAATAAATTTTCCTTGCCTTGAAAACACAAAGTGTGACATGTGGGCTGTGACAATGCCAAATGACGAAAAATTATTTTTATATAACAGTTTATTTACTGACAGTTAAACTAAAGGTACTGCTGCCTGATACTGGGCTGTCAGATTAACTTGTGCATGTCTAGAAAGTAAACAAAACAATCTGTCCACTGCAAATTAACCTACATTAAATATTGGTTGAAGCAATCAAGCAGTCTTTCCACAAAATTAAAGCTATAAACAAAGAAATAATGCAGTCAATGCTCAAACAACAAAAAGATCAGTGAGTGAACTAAAACAGAATTATAAAAGAATATTATTGTAATGTAGGTTACCAAATGTCATTAAAAAACTGAATCATTTTCAGGTCAGTTTACATTAGAAACAGTCTCTTACTTTGTGTCTGAGGGTCCAGGTTCATTACTGAACTTTAGAGGTTCTTCTTTGGACCAATCGCTCTTCATAGACAGACAGCTGGATATTAGAGACTTTGCTCCATCCTCCTCTTCCTCCAAATCATTCATCTTCTGGAATCTGAGAGGCAAGCCAGTAACACTGTGAATGAAACACATCGTGAACATTTATCTCCTGTAAACTCACAATTTGTTTGCAGAGTCTGATGCCTGCATGTAGTTTGACTGTATCATTTACAGACATTTTTATGAGCTGTAGAGCTTTGCTAAACACATCAACTGCCACTTTATATTTAGATGGCTCAACTTGCTGCAGAAGATCTCCAGACACTCACTAATAACTGATAGGGATGGTTGTAGTAGAGTGTGGGTTGTCAGTCAGTGGTGTTTTTTTAAATGACCTTTCAACACTGACTCATCTTCAGGTCAGTTAACAGTAGAAACAGTCTCTTACTTTGTGTCTGAGGGTCCAGGTTCATCACTGAAGTGTGGAACACCACCTTTAGACCGGTCACTCTTTATAGACAGACAGCTCAGAGACTCTGCTCCGTCCTCATCTTCCTCCAAATCATTCATCTTCTGGAGTCTGAGAGGTAAAACAGTAACACTGGAGACACACACACACACACACAGTATTATAAACCCAGTCCTTCCTCTCAACTTAGTAGCTTCTTATTAGTTTACATTACTTTAACTACAACCATGTGTGTTTTCCAGCCATCACAAAGATAAACTTTGACTCTGTTTTAAATCCAACAAACAGACTTCAGATAAAATCTGTGTGGTTCTTAACTGTGACTTCTCTCTATTTTAACTGCAGCAGTGTGTCACGTTACATCACTGTGAGGACGCAGAAACCAGGAAAAGAAAAAAGGAAACATTTGAAGACGTCAACACTGTGATCTCATATTTTTCTGACACAGTTTAATCAACTAAACGATTCATCAGAAAAATAATCAGCAGATTGATCAATAATGACAGTAATCATTATTTGCAGCCCTGATATTAACACTCACCCTGCCTCAGACTGTTTTCCTCCTTCTGCTCTGTTGACTTTAAAATGGAGTCTGACTGAATACTTTCACTTACGTTTACTCCTCCCCTCTTCTTTGCTGGAAGTCACGTGAGTCACGTGAGTGTGCGTGTGTGTGTGTGTATCACCATTTTTAGTCGCTCTGATATTCACTTATAATTTAAAGTGCAAGTGGTGAATTTAATTTAAGAGCTTTTTTAAAAAGTTTTCTGACTATTTTCTTGCTATTAGATACAAACACAGACACAAAGACTTCTCTTTGTACTAAAAACAGTTATTTTCTGTGTCAACAGATGAAGTCAAACAGATAAATCTGCACCTACAGTCCACAGGGAGACTAAACTAGACCCTCTGACAGTGAAATAATGATCATAATACTGTAACACTCAGGCTGCATCACCAATGTTCCTCTGACAGCAACAACTGTCAGACTTCCTGTCCAATTCCTCACCTCAATATACATAAACAAAAAGAAACGGTCTATTTTAGACATATATATATATATATATATATATATATATATATATATATATATATATATATAGTCTTAGTTGTAGGTTACTACTGTAACCAAAACATATATCAGTAATTAAATGAGATTTCTACTACCAGTACTAGTACTATCTTTACTGGTACTCCTAGAAGAAGCACTATAGCCAAGATGTTATAAATACTGAAGAGGCCATGTCCCTCAGCATAAGAACATTTGTCTCCCATAGGTTCACAATTTGTTTGGAGACTCTTGTGCATGCATGTAGTTTGACTGTATCATTTACAGGCATTTTTTATGAGTAACAAGAAATTAAATTAGGATCTGCTTGTTTTCTTTAAATGCTTTGTGAATTATCCAGCTAATAGGGTTGCCAAGTGGGAGGAGCTAGTTTGGGCGCCCCTGGTTCCTGGAGTAAAAATCCCATTCATTTTTCCCATGGATAATGTTACATGACTCATAGTTTGAGCACTTCTACAGCTTTGATTGGCATGAAACTCTCCTGGTTAAATCATCAGTGCAAAAGATGAACAACTTTATTAGAAAATATCTGGTTTACATGTCACTCAATGCAACAGTGTGACTCACTGATGTGTTTTTATATGTTTTGGGACAACAATGTAGTGTGCTGCAGTGCTGTAGTATTTTGGTGTCTAATAATCCTTTAAACTCAGATCTGTTACTCAAACTGGCCTTCATGAATTGTATTCCATTGTCTCATCAACACTTGAGACAATATGACAAAAGGTGTTAACTCGTCAGAACACTAACCACAACCATGATAGTTGCCAAACCATAATCAGACCATCGTGTACAGTAGTTGTGTACTCGTCTGTTGTGTTATTAACAACATTGACACTGACGTTAAAACATGGTAAAAATGTTGTTTAATTAAGAGCAAGAAAGACTCTTATTCTATTTTCACTTTATTTCATCTTATTTTTATTATTAATATCAAGTTGATTTCATTTTCCATCTTATGTTACATAGGTGCTGAGGTCAGTGGTTGTTAGGTTTGAGCAAAAAAGACTGTGGTGTGCGTTTTTTAACAGCACCACTAAGGGTGTTTTTTTCCAGGGCAGCTTCGGCAGTGTACACTGTAGTTTCTTGTACCTTTTTTCCCCTGCCCTTTCTTTTTAATCCTATTTTTCCCTCCAAATTTGAGTTTGGATTTTTGCTTATTTCTGCATGAGGCTGGGGTATTCCCTTCCTTAGCCGCCTCCAGACCCTGGGGAGGACGCTGGCTGTTGGAGAGCGCACCACGTCGCCAACCCACTCATCCTGAACAGCCCCCAGAACCAATGGGAGAGAGCCTGTTCTTGTGGGGAGAGAGATTCCCCCGTCCTTCCCTACCTTCACTCCCACCCCACCCCAGAGGACAGGAGACCAGGGCACCCCAGACAAAAAGGGCACTTTGGACATCAAGGGGCAAAGGGGCAGGCACTCGAGCACCCTCCGCCCCCCCCCCCCCCCCCCCCCCCCCCTGTATGTGCCTGCTCAGGACCAACAGCTCCTTCAGTTCATCTGGAGAGACCTACGCTGTGAAGACCCACTGGATGTGTACAAATGGCGGGTGCTGACATATGGTACAATGAGCAGCTCATGCTGTGTCATCTTTGCTTTGCAGCAACATGCTTGTAATCACAGCTACAGTCAGTGCAGAGGAGCTTCTACATGGACAACTGCCTTGAGAGCATCCCCACCATACCTTCCGCCACACAAAGAGTAAACCAACTGTGTATCCTGCTGGCTGAAGGAAGGTTGGATCTCAGACAGTGGGCAAACTATCAACCAACTGTGGCAGCCCATCTTCTCCCTGATGCGAGATCTTCAGTGGCTAAGTCAAAACCGGACTGACCTATGGGAGCCAGCCTTAGAACTTTCATGGAACTGTGCTGCTGATACCCTTGGCTACCAATACTGGCCCATCGTACATGCTGTGCTGACAATGAGGATGGCATATCAAGCACTGGCCAGTCAGTTTGACCCTTTGGGGTTCATCTTGCCATTGAACGGGCATATGAGGCAGTTGCCTAGCTCACTATACTAATGTAATAACATTAGCCAAATCAATACATGTACAGTACATTGATTGAGTTAAACATTCTTGCTTAGCTGTGCTATGCTACATTATATGTTGCTAGGCTATGCCCAGTTGTTACCGATTCCATTTATATTCTGTATTTCCATTTATTACAATGTGTAAAAATGAAACAAACAGTGTGAGAGTCTAATATTTATTCCTGAGAGATGATCAATTACAGAAAAAGCACTTTCCTTTAGAATAAACAGCTGCTGCTTTATGAATAATGAGTGTAAACGCTGCTGTTGATGACAGAAACTCAATGTGTAAACTAAACGCTACTTTTTCCAACAATCAGCAGAAAATGGAGCTGATGCAGTGTTTTGGCCCTTTTCTGAATGAAGCTGCAGTTCAGTCGGCGTCCACATGGAGGAGCCAGAGATCTGCAGAGTTCATTATTCTTACTGTAAAACATCACAGCCTGTAAACACATCTGCAGGCAGATGAGCTCATTTAAAGTCCTGAACAACATTCAAACAATAAAAACTCTTCAGCAGCGTCTCTGCGCTGGTCGACTCTCAGTCCTCTTTAAAAACATGTCTTGTTCATTATTATCAGACACAGAGAGATGTATATTCTACCTGATGGCCGTCCCTGCCTTCCCAGCATGCTCAGCGGTCAGATGTTCAGATGGAGGAGAGCTCAGTTTGTCTCTGCGGGTTTCTGTCTCCATCAGCTCAAATTAAAATCCTGCAGAGAAGCTGCAAGAAACTTTATTCACACACCAATGCTGCGACAAAACAAAGAAATACACCAAGAGACGAGACGTGTTTGATCCCTCGAAGTTCAAATGCAAAATAAAAATGAGACTAAAGTCATCTACAGAGACAGAAAACTGATGTTCTGATCTAAAATATACATTTCTCCCTTTTATTTTTCTCAAAGAACACAGGACTTCCAGAGCTGCTGCTGCAGGAGACAAAAATACTTTAATGTCTTGTTTTGTCCATAACAAAGATATTCAGTTTGCTGTCATAGAGACTAAAGAAACCAGATAATATTCACATTTAGAAAGATGGACTCAGAGAATTTTGACTTTTTCTTCTTAAATGTTTAATTAATTATCAAAATAGTTCACAACTAATCGATTAATCAACAAATTGTTGCAGCTCAATAATCTACAAACTAAATGTTCCAGTTTGAACTTTTGATCAGCTGCTCAAACAACAAACTGACAGGATGAACCGCTGCTCCATCAAACCTGTCTGACTGGAACTAATCGTCTTAAATCCTGCAACAGACGACCGACGAGGGACCAATCAGGGGCCTTTAAAAGACGGAACTAGTGTTACGTTTCTTTTACAGCATCATGAGCGCTGAAACATTTAGTCGATTGACAGAAAAATGATCACAACTATTTTGATAATGAATTAATTGTTTAATCAAAACATTCTGTAGTTCTTGTAGTTTTCTTAATCTTATTCTGCAGTAAAATACACATTTTGAGGTTTTCATGTGTTGTTTAGGAGAGCAAGTAAGTTGTTGACTTCGGGTGTTACGAACCTGTGACGACATTTTTGAAGATTTTCTGAGACTAAACAATAATAATCAAATAATCAATAATGAAAATAATCATTTGTTGAACCACTATAATTATTATATACTATTAAAATAAAGGTTATAATCTACAAAATCCTCATGTTTCATTCTGGGTGGCATGCCGACAAACAGCCAACCAAGGGCCGGGGGCTGACTGGGGCCGACTGGGGGCCGATCGGGGGCTGCTAAAGACAGACATAGTGTTACGTTACTTTTACAGCATCATGTGTGTGAAATGATTACAGACAGTAATCGGCAGTAATTCTTGCTGCTTTAATGAGCGACTCCACACAAACAGCAGGTTCATGTTTCACACTCGTGTTTTAAGATGCAGACGACCTTCATCTGACGGACACAAACATCTCTGTTTTCTCTGCAAACATCTTCTGTTCTCTCTGAGCCTGCAGTGATGGAGGCGGCGCTGTTTTTCCACCACTGCTGCTCAGTGTGTGTTCAGGGTCTAAATCTGTCCTTAGCGCTCGCAGCTCTTTGTGTCCACTGCAGTTTAATATGAGAAGACACCAATTAACCTCCCGTCTCCTCGAGACAGACGATGAACAGTGACAACAAGCATGTTTCACTATTATCTTACATTTATATAAATAATCCTCCCTGAATGTTTCCCTTCATCTTTCAAGATGTTTTTACATGAATATCAGATTCATGTTTAAATAAGGAATAAATCAGGTCTTCTGCTGCCATCTAGTGGTCTTTGGACTGAATAACACTGAAATACTAAAATTGTTTAATAAAGGTTTTAAATTATGTTCACTCACAGTAGTTTAGATCTGAACATGTTTTTGTTTGTTAATTTAGATTAGCTTCAATGAAAACTGTCCATATAACATCCATATTAACAGTGAATAAGTCAACAGATAAACATATTATCACATATAAATAAACCTCTGATCAATATCACATCTTTACACATGAAATCAGTTCCATGTTTAGTAACTACGGTTGTTTTTTGTTGTGATTAAAATTATTTCTTTCTGCAGTATTGATGATGCTCAATAATCTACATGGAGGCAATAAAAAGGATGTATTGTCTGTAAATATAAAGTATCTCTGAGGTTTTAACTCTGTCTCACTTCTCTCAACAGCTACAACAATAAAAAAACAACTATTTAAAATCCCGTCGATCAATAAAACATGGAAATCTAAATAAACCAAACATAACGATCAGAAGATAAGCATCTTGTGATTAGACGTATGTCGACTGTTGTAACACAGTAAATGTTTCTGTGTGATTACATCTGTAAAAATGCCTTTTATTATATTGCATTTAATATTATTGTTTATATTTACATATTATTGTATAATTATTAATCATCTGTCAATGTTTATAATTTTCTGTACTGCTTTGGCAATATAGGTTTCTGATCTGTCATGCCAATAAAGTTTATTTGAATTTAGTCCACCTGCCCCATCACACCTCCACCTGTAGCTTCAGTGTGGAGTGGTGTCTTTGTTCATGTCTACAAATATGAATCTCTTTAGCTGTTCCACTTTATTCACCAGCAAGTCTCTAAATGTGTGAAACTAAAACAATGAGTTCAAACAGTGTAAAAGGCTGATTGGAGCTGAGGGGAACTGCAGAGTCTGTTAATAATTTACTGTGGGTTCATCACTACGTGCAACCTTTCACATCACATGTACAGTCCTCATCTGATCCTTTGTTCATATAAACATGTCAATTATACAGATATGGATTTAATGATTATTTCATCTCATGCCTTCTCACCAGTGCAACTGTTCAAGACCTGCATGGTAAATGCAACTCAAATCATCTGAGACTTTATCACACAGACGACAAAAGCTCCAGTATTTTCTGTTGTTTTCATACTTTTTAAAATAGTTTTCAAAGGTTTTAAAACCTTTTTACTGCCATTAAAATGCATCTTGCTCCTTCTTTAAAAATAAATCTTAACTTACAACATTTAATTATGTCCAGAGGAACATACTCATTTATTTACCTTTTTATTTTGACATTTTATTTCCACAGATATAAACAACTTGTGGATAATAATAATAATTTCAAATAAACTTCACAAGAGATGAACAGCAAGGATTGGTCAAACAAGACTGGAAAAAGTCATCTTCCCAAATTCAACCTCAGCAGAATGCAGAGACAAAGAGAATCACGTATATAATTTAAAGACCATCAATATGGAGGGATTTTATACTTGAGCACAGATAAATGTGTATTTAATAAAGCCCATCAAGCAGGATTCAGAGTTCTTCAAATGTAGAAAGATGAATGATACAGTTAAATTATTCCATCTGACACTTCAACTAAAGTTTGTCTTTGAGTTTCCAGATGAAGTTTCTGCTCTTTAGTAACAGAGAGGAAGATGCTGTTCTGACCTCAGCTTCCTCTTTCTTCTTCTTGTTGAATTTAAAAAGCTACTTTCATCTTTCACAAACCAGCTTCCTCTCTCAGGAGGAAAAAAATTCACAAGTATGGTGTAAGATGTGCTTCCTGCTGCTTCAGCTAGATAAACCATCTTCAACTTAGATATTATTAAGCACACCATGAAACCACATGATTGATGCTGATAATGTTCAGAGAAAGATCTGACTTCCCTTTTGCAGAGTGAAAGTTTTTCATGAGAATTTTTGCAAGTGTTTACCACACATTAAGAAATGTTTAGTACATGTTGTAATTCCTGCCTCTGTCACCTTATCATTATGGTGAGGGGTCTATATTTCCCCTAAAAGCAAAGACAAATATTTTCATTATGATTCTTGTCTGAGAGGCGAGAGTGGAACATGCAGGAAGTTAACAGACACATAAATCCACATTATACCAGGATTTGTTGGAATTAAGAGCAAATCTGACTGCATAAGCAACAATCAAAGCTAACAAACATATAATTTAAGTGAAAATGATGAAGAGTTGGATACTCTAAACTCTAAAAGCTTCTCACTCATAAGGACTGTATGAGTGAAAAATCCAATCCTTTTTTAATCCAAACCATGTTTGACAAACCACCAAAAAGATTTTAAAAAAAAGACTAAAATGTTTTGGTGCTGTTAAGTATGTAGCTGTAATTTCCTACATTTATCTACTTCTTCTTATTTCACATTTACACACACACACACACACTCACACATACACACAAACCGTTGTGTTACTGACTCTTTTACAGGTGAACATTCATCAACACTTTATCCTCCAAAACACATCAGATGGAGTCAGAGAGGACTTCTGGTAACATTTTATGGAGCTTACAACTCTGTCTAAGACTCTACTATGAAGGTCATTTATTTGGCCTTTGCAACTGAAAACCAAATGATTTGAATGACAGAATAAAACAGTAAAACCGTCTTAATTTGAATTATCTGCACACACAAAGACTCATTTGGACTCTAAATAAGACGAGCCTTTCACAGCAATAAGATCATTTGGAGTACACTAAGAAATGTGATTTGCATTTGTCAGTATCACCTTTTATAATAGTTCAGATAACACTGTTATCCTTTGCTGTAATTTACATATTGAAGTGCTGCTAAATTCCCAGTAATATAGTCTAAACCATTGTTACAGTTCACTACTGTAATATAATGGTGATTACAGTAACTCACTGTTGGAGCAATTATATTATTATATCATTATTAACACCTTCTGGATTTGTATAGTTTACATTCAAAAGTAAAATATTTATATTTTCATTTACAGTGTATTACTGTAAATTGCAATGCATTATGGGATCTCTTTTTATAAACAGTGTTGTTTTTACTGTTAAAGACTAGTAAAAGTGAAAAGACTTGAGGACTTGTAGTCTGTGCCTGGTAGAAACACTCGATCCCAGCATCAGAGGTTTGATTTTAATATGGACCGTGACTCATCATCTGGTCATCATTGTACATACAGCACATTCCCCTCATGGGATCAGACCGATCAATAAGTATTTAGTCAAAGTATTTACTCTTCTAATATTTTACGGACTCAGTATTGTTGATACAATATTATATTTATAAGGAAGTGTTGAATGCAGTCATATTTAGCCCCGGAGCCGTTGCTACACGACAACTAGTCTTTAAAACCAGGAACCATCATGCAGGGTTTTATCAACCAGGCACAGTGGGCAACTGTCCTGAGGCCCCAGACCCCCAGGGCCCCTAAAAGAGAAGAACCTGGATGCAGACAAGATGGCGGACATCAACCAGCATTGTCATCTGTATACAGGAGGTCATGTGACATCAGCGGCGAAGTGTTCTACTTTGTCTTTATACTCATTAGACAGTGGACGTTGGGAGGGAAAATGTTGTTCAAATATTTATATGTATATGTGTGTGAACTTGTGAAAAGTTAAAAATGCTTAGTGACAGTCATAGAAACCATGTTTGTGTGTCTGAACAGTTTGTTCCTGTGTGAAAGAGAATAAAGAACATCTGATCATGCTGAAGCAGATCCTTCCATGTCTGTTTGGGTATAATCAGCATATAGTAGTGACAACTATTCCTAGAGGTTGGTGTGAAACAGATAAAGGAGGATTCACCCCACTCTTCAGGGCTCCGTCCTCTGCAGCAGCTTGTATGTCAGTATCAGTGTGAGTGAGCTGCTCTGAGCATTAAAGAAAGTGTGACAATACTGTGTTGAGAAACTGTTTCTTTCTTCATTTAAGTCAAGTGCAAGAGGTGGATTGCCACACCAACGTACTGAACGTTCTGACTTTATGGAGTTTAAATGTATAAGATCAAATCATCTGCATATAATTAAACATTTCCATGTTCATGATATTTAAATGAACCTTTCTGGAGATCCATGGCTCCATAGCTGCTACAAATATTACTGGTGAAACTGGGAATCCCTGCCTTTAGCCACAGCTGAGAGGGAAATATGAGGAATACATGTTATTGATGTTGAATATAATATAGGTTTACAATTTCTTCTTCTTTTCACAAAATAAGTAAAACCCAGAAACTCATCATGCTAAATTAATTTAGCACAATGACTTGGCATGATGATTTTTTTTGTGGACCCGCCCCTTCTCAAACCAAATTTACATCCTTGTATGTGTGTGTGTGTGTGTGTGTGTGTGTGTGTGTGTGTGTGTGTGTGTGTGTGTGTGTGTGTGTATAAAAAGATGATCATGAGTCCTGTAGAAACATTAAGGACCTGTTGTCCAACCAAACCTTTTGACTCAGCGCTTCACTTACTGCTCAACTTCACATCAGACTGGTGAGTTGATCTTCCATCATCATCATCATCATCATCATCATCATCATCATGCTTTTTTTAATGTTTTAATGTTTGTTTGAACAGTTATTGTAGCAAAGTTTTCTATATATGTGTAATACAGCAGGCAGCAGACTGCAGGCTGTTGTACATGTCAGACTTCTTCATGTGTGCATGTTAACATTGTAGAGCTGCAGAGATGAAGGCTCACCTGCTGATCTTTGCTGCAGTACTTCTGGTCCCTTGCTGGACGATGCCTGCGGGTCAATGGAAGGTGAGTACCATATTCTGAAAAAAGATCAAATTACACATTGAGGGACATTTACTTTCTTGTTTGACTCCATGGAGTCAGGTTGATTCTTGGCTCAGTACCAGTGAGTGACTGGTGGTTGCGACCCAGTCTCCAGTTCAGAACCCCATTATGTTCCAAACACAAAAAATGCTGTAATACTGGACCTCTACTCTAAATGCTTTCATAAATCATTAGCAATAAAAAAGATTAAAATACTTTGTTATATCTTATTTTTTTCTGGACGGAGAATCTGACCATGAGAAACTAACTAATAGTAAAAATGACAAAAAATTTCTTAAGAGAAATCTTAATTTTTCATGAATATTAACTCATTGCATATATATTTTGTATTATTTTAACAAACATTCATTCTCATATTTACTTTAAACACAGTTTAAACACCAATTATGTACTTTAGCAATATGATCAGTAGATTAAAATTATTATGCTTCCTCCTCGCCTCACAGTCGGCCATACTGGCTGAAAAAGAGGGTGTGGCTCTACTGCAGTCCACTGTACATGATGTGGAACACTGTGATTGGCTTCTAGACATCCAGACAAATAAGTTTGTGGAATCAGATGACAGTAATCATAGATCTAGAAAAGTTCAGTCCGCTGGACTGGTCGGGGGATCTGAACGGGTTAACCAGTTAAACAGCTGGTGACCTCAGAATTTGTTGTAAACAGCAAAGAGTTTCATTATAATGAAACACAAAATGCAGATTTTTAATCAAGTTTAAACAGATGAATTCCTCATAAGTCAGTTTTCTTCTTTCACTATATTCCAAACATGGGTCTGTAATAAAGAGCATGTAGACAGTGTGTGAATCCAGATGTGTTTTTAAGAAATAGACTGATTGGTCCATCTATCACCCATCAGGCCCTCACAGCTGTGAGGTAAAATAGTGTTTATCCAACCTTTTATCTACCACTGCACCGCCGGGTTAATGAGTGAAGCTACGTGTGTGTATCTGACTGCAGTGGAAGGTCAGAGGTCAGAGGAGTTTTGTGTGTGTTCAGGTTAGTGAAATATGCTGGTTTCAGTTTAATATGAATAAACTTTCTTGTGTATTAAACAGAGACTGTGATCTTTCTCTGACCTGAACCAAGAGCTGCCAGAGTCTGAACACAAGCAAACGTTTCATACTGCTGGAGTTACTACCAGCAGATATTAGACTGAAGATCAAACTAATGAAACACGTCAGTCAACGTTTTCTCATCACGTCGACAGAAAACATCATTCAGACTGCATTACGTTTCCTTCAACCTGTATTTACTGTTGCAGTTTATATAAGTGTCATTTCTAGAAGTTGGTTTGAATAAATCATAAAAGCTTTGTTGTGTAACATTAGCTGTTCCTTCCTCCTTCTGCCCTCCAGGCACCCAGCTCCATTCCACTGAACATGGTTCCTGATGCTGTTGATGACATGTACTATGGCTGCACCGAGAAAATGGAGAGGAGGGTCCAGAAAGAATATTTCAGAAAAGAGTTTGTGGGAACATTTAAAATTGCCTGGGAAAATGCAGAAAAATGTTCAAACAAATACTCACAGGATCTCACCAAAAACCAGCGGCAGGCAATCTGTGTCTATACATCCAACGACATTTATGCAGAATTCAATAATGCAGTCCGGACTGGTAGGAGCATCTATGGCAGCTTCTTCCGATTCCATTCTTTACATTTCTGGCTTACTACTGCCATGCAAAAGCTGAATAAAAAATATCGCTGTTACGATACTTATCGAAGAACCAGGGCCGCATATACTGGCAAAGTTAACGACATAATTAGGTTTGGTACGTTTGCCTCCAGCTCTTTCAGAACAGACCTTAAACAGTTCGGTAGCAAGACCTGCTTTCAAATTATGACCTGTTTTGGAGCTTATGTGAAGCATTATTCAAATTATCCAAATGAGGAAGAGGTGCTTATTCCCCCCTATGAAACATTCAAGATAACCAACATTATTACAGGTCGGGGTAAATTTCCAGCTCTGAGTGATTGTGAGAAGGTCTTTACTTTGAAGAGTTCAGTAACTAGGAGTAACCTAAACTGCAAAGCTGCATACAGATTATGGGGCGGAGTTTTCTCCAACTGATGGAGAGTTGTAATGGAGTATTTTTACTTTGCTGTATTGGTACTTTTACTGCAGTAAAGGATCTAAGTACTTCTTCCATAGTTGGTTCATGTGGAGCAGCTTTAATGTCACATGTGAAATGTTAGAAATCAGGTGTGAAAACATCAGTTTCACATGTGACATCACATTTGATGCTTTCACATACAAACATTATGAAATGCACACTCTCAAATTAATTTGTGCACATTTGTATTTAGGATATGTGTAATTACAAAATATAACATGTTTCCTTTTTTCTGTTTTATTTGATCATTTTTCAAGAGAGGTGGTTTGAGGGAAATTATTTTTTAATTTGTTTATTTAGTTTTACTCTCTTGTCAGTATCACCCAAACAACAAGAAAAATGACACTGTCACTAATAAAAATGTACAAATCTTAAGTGAATCTCACTGAAAATATTATTATAGAACAGTTAAAGGTTGTAAAAAAATATAGTTTTTCTTACACACAAATACAGCAGAACAATGTCAGAAATTAAACTGTTTTAACAACAACAAATAAACAAACACAAACAGTCAGAAACTCATTCAGTCATGTTGATGTTGATGGAAAGTTTCCAGCAGCTGTTTGACGTCCTGCAGACTGACTGCAGCAGCTCAGACGCATCAGATGGAAATAAAAGGCTTCATGATGTAAACTGTGAGATTATTTTTCTGTTCTGTATGTTTTCATCATCTCCTCCCAACAAACACAAACTGCTCCTGTTTGTTTTCTAAGAATGAGCTGAAAGCCGTTTCCTGACATGTAAATTCAACAAGATATTAGAGAAACATCATATTAACATGTGAAGTTCAGTATAATAATGTTGTTTGGATGTTTAAGCACAGACTATTGTGGGATTACACATGAGACAAAAAACGTGAAATTACACTTCTTATTTAATTTTATTAGTCTTTATTTCTGTGTTTCAACTCTTTGGAGATCAGTTTCATTTTGGTTCATTTGAGACTTTCTTTGCATCCTCTTGCAAGTTTTGTCTTTGTTTAGCATGTTTGTATTCTTGTTATCAGCACAAACTCAGCTATAAGTACAACTCATTATTTTGTCAATTTAACAAGGTATAAAGCCACCAAGAACCCAAACGACAAGAAAAAGTACACCGTCGCTAATAAAAATGTACAAATCTTAAGTGATAATCACTGAATATATTATTATACAACAGTTAAAGGTTGTAAAAAACAACAGTTTTACTGTTCTTACAAACAAATACATCAGAAAAGTAAAAATAACTTAAATAAATGTAGTGCAGTAAAAAGTATAAAGTATTATTAAAATGTGTGTACTCAGGTTAAGTACAAGTACCTGATGATTGTAGTAAAGTACAGTACTTGAGTAAATGGACCAGTGGAAATAAAGAAAACAAGATGACGGTTTGATGTTTTACTTCAACACTGAATCTAATCCAGCTGCTGCAGCAGTTTTACAACCTACTTTTAGATTAGAAGAGGTTCATAAAATGTCAAAGCTTCCTGTTTCACAGCTGATATTTATGTAAATTTATTGGAGTTGTGTCCATGTCACAGGTTTGAACCCAGCTTGTCTCCCTGTGAGACTTAAACACACTATTGATGCAGCAGCACCACCTGCTGTCCAAACCAACAAACTACCTGCTGCTGTCCACAAGAATACATTACAACCACAATCAATATTTCATTCACTAACACATGAAATATTATCCAGGGTAGAGCTGCTAACGGTTGTGTTTTTAACATTTTACAATAAGTTACCAAAGAAAAAGGAAATTACAAATCAAGGACGACCTGATAATTGATGAATTATTAATAAGTACTTCCTGTATAACTGTGAATGAAGGAATATACACTCAGCGAGCACTTTATTAGGAACACCACACTAATACTGGGCAGGGTCTCCCTTTGCTCCCAAAACAACCTCAATTCTCGGTTGCAGGATTCCACCAGATGTTGGAAACATTCCTTTGAGATTCTGGTCCTTGTCGACATGATCGCATCTCATCATTTCTGCAGATTTGTCAGCTGCACATTCATGCTGCGAATCTCCTGTTCTACCACATCCCAAAGCTGCTCTACTGGGTTCAGATCTGGTGACTGGGGAGGCCACTGAAGTACACTGGACTCATTGCTATGTTCATGAAACCAGTTTGAGACATTTTAGCTTTGTGACAAGGTGCGTTATCATGCTGGAAGGAATAAAGAAAACACAGACAATCTGAAGTTAGTAAATTTCCTGGAAAGAGGCAAGTACTTTATCACTAATTTATAGGTCAAATAAAGACAGTATTAGAAAAACTTCTAAAAAAAAGTTCTAAAAAACTGAAAACAGATTTGTGTATCAGAACTTTGTTTTTTCTTCTTTCCTCTCCCATTAATCATCTCACCACCCCTCAGATTTATCTGCTGACCCTTTGGAGGGGCCCGACCCCTAGGTTGGGAACCACTGGACTAAACTAGCTAACTGTATATAAAGTAGTGTAAACTAGCTCCACCTCCAGCAGCTACAACAGTAACATGCTGCTCTAACACTGATGCTTCACTATTAATAATCTAATGATGTCATATATAATAATATATCAGTCAGAGGGACCAAACCACTACTTTTACTGCAATACTTTAACTACATCAAGCTCATAATACTTATGTACTTTTACTGCAATACTTTAACTACATCAAGCTCATAATACTTATGTACTTTTACTGCAGGAGGATTTTTCATGCAGGACTTTTACTCATAATGGAGTATTTGTACATTGCTGTATTGGTACTTTTACTGCAGTAAAGGTCAGAGTTCTTCTTGCACTGCTGGTAAAATCAACTAAAAACCAAATCTATAGACAGACTTTCAATGAGTTCAACCCCCAAACACACATATATGTGGTCTGTGTGTGCGTGTGTGTGTTTTCCAGAAATAACTCAGCCTTCAGTGTAGGAGGGGGTGGGGGGGGGGGGGGGGGGGGGGTGGGGGGGGGGGGGGGGGGTGCTGACCTCCTACAGAGCAGCAGAGTTTCAGTTCAAACTTCAAGTGAAAAGAATCTCTGAACTTCTTCCAGTTTCTTTGGAGAAAAACAAAAAGCAGAGAAGAAGAGCCGGCGGGTCCAGGTCTGACTGATCCGGTTCAAACGGAAATCTGACTTCTTCTGTGGCTCTTTAGTTTTTCTTCTTCTGCTCTTGTTGGATTTAAGTGGAAGCAGATGGTCTGCCTGCCAGACTGGCTGCCTGTTTTTAACTCCTCTCTGACGCCACCAGACTTCTCGCGTTTTCCTCGAGTTTTAACGTCTGAAGTTTGAACAGGAAACACTCGGTTGTAACTTTGTGTAAAAGGATCTTTTTCGGCTTTTTTTCATGAGACGGAGCCGTTACGTTTCCAGCTTTACTGTGAGGTTTCATCAGCTGACAGGACGGCGGTAGTTTCTGGCACAGACGCGGATGAAGACGGTGTGTTGCGCACTTTGTATTTTGAGGATAATCGGAGAAACGAAGGAGAAAAGTTTTCCTTTGAAGTGTCAGATGTGTCTGTTTAAAGCCGCATGATCCCACCGAGGAGCAGAGGAGATGCAGTTCGCCTGCTCTGAAGCGAACTCTTCTCCTTCGCCGCGCGTCTGGGAAACGACCCGTCGCGCGCACAGCGTCCGGTTCAAAGGTACAGCTGATTAAATTTAGTTTGTTGCTGCTGAAACTGTTTTGGAATCAAAACACGAGTTTACACCGTCTGGACTCTGGTGGATCCACTGATAGATCCATTAACACAGTTAATCAATAGGCCCACGTTTATCCGTTAATAAACTGTCTAACACTTATGAGAGAAGTTGATTCGGGAGCCTATCAGGAGGCAGCAGTGAGGAGATGAAGATGATGAAGGTGATGAAGATGAGGAGGAATGTAAAGTGATGCGGTGCCTCCGGGCTTCAGCCGGGATGCTGCTCCGCCGCCGGTGCTGCTCCGGGCCGCTGCTGCTGCTGCTGGGGGCGGCGGTGACCCTGATGGTGGCCCGGACCCGGCTCCGGTCCGGACACCAGCAGCCCGCCGCCGCCGCCGCTGCCGCCGCGGAGGATGATGATGATGAAGACGTCCGCAGCAGGAAGCCGTCAGATGGAGTCCTGATGGAGGAAACCAGGAAGTTCATCACACACCTGCAGACTTTACAGAAAGAGACTCAGGTGAGTGTGTGTGTGTGTGTGTGTGTGTGTGTGTGTGTGTGTGTGTGTGTGTGTGTGTGTGTGTTGGTAAAGTTGACCTTTCACCTTAGAAACAGTGTTTGTCCAAAGCTGTTTATCAGCTGAGGAAGACTGTGAGATGTAGTTGAAAGCTCTGGGGAAAGCTATTCAGTGGGCTTTGAGCTAAGTTTCTATTTTTGGTCAAAATAGACAAACTTTCTACTTCCGTGACGGGAAACACGTGACCTGCCGAACCTCGTTTGAGATTAGAGTATTTTAAGGTTCAGTTTGTAAACTCTGCACAAGCCAATAATTAAAATTATATTATGATTAATGTCAGTTTGTTTCTCATTTTACAGAAACTCAACATCCTCAAACCTGATTTAACAACGAGGAAGTTTAAACTGTCAAAACAACAAAAACAACTTTTCACAAACTTTCTAACAGCTCGTTACTGAATATTAGAGAGAAAACTATATCAGGTCATTAATTAATTAGTTTGGCTGTTGGAAACATTTCTTTGAACACATCATGACATCATACTTTTTCAGATTCTGTAATTTATTATAATGTTATTCTATTTTAATAAAACACTCACATTTACTAAACACATTCATGTGCAGCAGGAAATAATATCACCAAACTTCACTCAGAGTTCATTTTAAAACAGAATCAGTGTAAATATAATGTTCATTTCAATCAAACAACCGATTTTAACACGTCCAACAGCCTGAAACCTTCTGAAACTGCAGCATCATTATAAAGTTAGTTGGAAAAAGACCTTTGAACACATCATGAGATAATATTTATAATATATAATTATAAAGGTATTTCATTTCAATAAAATAATCACATAAAGGCCTATTTAACTTTTTAACAGCCCAAATAAATTCATGTTACTGAGTAAAGGATCAAGTCACCAAACATCACTCACTGATTAACTTAAAGTAAATATAAATATTTATATTATAATATTTGTTTACTTCAATAAAACAAACAACATTTCTAAAAACCTGATACATTCATTTCACCAAAGTAACAACAGAAGTATCATGAGCTAATATATATCTTATTTAAACATAATTAAGATATTATTTCTATCAAACATGAAGGTGAGGTTGGAAACTAGCAGGCGAAACTTCACTCAAACCATTTTAAAATGTGTTTGTCTTCGTACTGACATCACAGGCGAACACCTTTTCAAACATCTGTGGATTAACGTTTGGCATAAAAATACTTAATTAACAAAGTATTATTTAAATAAAACAGTCATATTTAACATTCATGTTTGGGGGGAAACTATCAAACCTCACTGACTTTATCAACATTAGTTTGAGTTGCAGGATCACGTCACATTATTTCAGACTCTTTTAGTGTAAATATAATGAATCTAATTTAACTTTCTAACAGCCTGAAAGCTGCCAGACTCCATTTAAACACCGGACGCTTTAAGACTCGTCTGGTTATTGGTTGTGAGCTCGGCGTCTTTAAATCGACAGATGTTTGAACGGAGTTCTGTATGAACAGAAGAAGGAAGCAGCTCCTGCTGGCAGCCATTGTTGCAGTATTTTTAGATTATGAGAGGATCAGCGGCGGCTCAGCGGCGGCCTGCACGAGGTGTTGTTTTACCGCTCCTGTGACCTGACTGACAGCTGCAACAACCAATCGGATTCAGACATGCTGACTATGCGTGCTGAGTATTTTAAGTGGCTCCTGGTGCTTCGTGTCTCCTGATATAAATATTAGTGCCACACACACACACACACACACACACACAGGAGGTTGTTTATTAGTGTGAATAATGAAAGAATTCTTTATTTATTCTTCTTCTACTTTCAGTTACAGAAACCATTCAGATATGAAAACATTCAGCTGCAACAACTCAACATTTATTCTGTTACTTTTCTTCTTTCTATCGTATTCCAGTGATTTTATTTGATCACTGGAAGTATTGAAATGTATGATGGGAAGTCTGTGGGAGGTGCTGCAGTGTTCATGCTTGATGTTCAGGAGACATTAAAACATGAGACCAACAGCGCCACGAACCCTGCAGCCAATCACAACAATATATGAAGAGGATGTAGCTTGGATGAAGCCGATTGGACTGATATAGGCCACGCCCACCATTTTGGATTTTTAGATAAACATGTTTTTTGCTTCTGTCGGCAGATATTTCATCTAATCTTCACCAAACTTGGTACAAACCATACTTATAGTTTGTTTTTAGGCATCACTTTTACCATTTGTCTGTAATTGGTATTATCAGATTAGATTCTTTGTTGTCAACAATGTCGGCATGGACTGCTCTCTCACTGGTTTTTTTAGCACTGCAAGTAACTAATTGATTTTCTTTATCATCTGCTGATTATTTTTTCAGTTAATCAATGAATCGCTTCAGTTTGAAACTCAAGGATATTCATGTACGACACCGAAAACCATCAAATCTTCACATTTTAGTCATTTTTCCTGAAAAAAAATGACTAACCTGATTATTTGATTAGCTAAGTGGCTGCAGCTGTTCTTCTCTCAGACCGCAGCAGCTTGTTTCAAACTGTTTTATTGAAGCTTGTTGTTGTTCAGTCAGCTGTTCAGCTGTCTGGTTTCTCCCAGCTGTAAATCAATCAGACTGATCAGATCCTCAAAAACATCCTCGTCGGTTCATCATCCAGCCTGCAGAGGATCATAAAAACATTTTCAGTTCTTTCTGTCATCACCTGCTGATCTTCTTCATGAGTTTATTTACAGAGACAATAATAAATGTTTACAGCTTAACAACATGCTGATGATGAGATGATCTTCAGGTAGAGTTACACTGATGTCAGCACGTTTCATACATGATCAGATGTATGATATGTAGAGCTTATTAAACAGAGACTGTGATCTTTCTCTGACCTTAACCGAGTCTGAACACAACCACAAACACTCTCAGGCCAAGTCAGTTTTATTTATATAGCAGACAGACAGACACCAGAAGTTATCTCAGGGCTGTTTCCACATAGAGCAGGTCTGAACTGAACTCTTTAATCTACAGAGACCCAACGTTCCTCCGTCAGCAGCAGGAAAACCTCCCCTTTAACAAGAAGAAACCTCCAGCAGAACCAGACTCTAGGTGGCGCCGTCTGCCTCGACGGGTTGGGAGACACAGACAATCACAGCAACAACAATAATAATAGAAACATGACTAATAATAATAATAATATCATGGGCGTCCCCACAGCAACGGTCCATGGAAGCACGCCGTCCATAACAAGGGTAACTAAGTTAGTAACAAGCATTAATGGTACATGAATGCATACAGATGGAGAGGAGGAGGAGGAGAGAGGAGCTCAGTGCATCATGGGAAGTCCCCCGGCGGTCTAGGCCTATAGCAGCATAACTAAGGTCAGCCTTAACTATAAGCTTTATAGTTTAAGATACGATGGTGTCTGATCGTTTCATACTGCTGCAGTTCCTTCTAGCAGATATTTTGGTGGAAAAACAACAACTAGGTATTTTGTCTTATTTTGTCAGTATCCATATTTTTGCAACTTAAATACATCAATTAACAACATTTTCTCATCATGCGGGAGAGAAAACGTGACTCAGCAGCGTTACGTTTCTAACAAAACATATCTGCTGTTGCAGTTTAGTCAAATATGAACGTAATTCCTGGGAGACATGAGTCAGGTTTCCATTCAAATGTCGCACGAAGAAATTTAATAAAATCGATAAAATGACTGTTTAGTGAACATTTATATATAACAGTTGGTGCTGATTCTGCTGTCGACTGCAGTAAAGCAGAAACAGAAGAAGAAGCAATGAACAGAGAGACAGTGAGAGCTGAAGCCATGGAAACGTGACATCACATCCTGTTTTGTGTCAGTTATACAGACACGTACTGAACGCCGCCCAGAGAAACGTCTGCCGCCATGTTTTGGTCTCTCCAGCGAGGCAGGAAGCTTCAGAGACGTTTAAGTCACATGTTTTCCTGCATGACATCATTTATCCACTAAATCTGTTTCATTCTGCTTTTATCCAAACGTCAACTTTCACACCAAAGCCAAGCAGAAAAACTTTTTATGTGATATTTTGACTTTTTTCCAGCTTTTCCACTCACGTTTATTTTTATGCACAAACTAAAACAAAAGCATAGAGAAGGTGGAAGGAAAACATCACAGTTTGGGTTAAAAGGAGACCTTCGTCGTCATGGTTACAACAATGATGTTAGGGGACGATCGTGGTCGTAAACAGGAAGTGAACAGTTAAACTGATGTTTTGTAATAACATCACCTGACTTCCTGCTTTGCTCCGTCATCATTACTGCGACCACCAGAGGGCGCCGTCACTGTGTAGATTTTGATGTTTTGGTGCTGAAATGACTGATTCTGTTGGTTTTTCTCTGGACAGACTCCACCTGCCCGATGTCAGCCGACAGCTCACTGACAGGTCATGTGATCAGTGTGTTCCAGGTCATGTGATCAGTGTGTTATGTGTTGGATGTGTGTGTGATGACTCGGTTCATCAGTCTGTGGTATGAGAGCTCGTTATTCTGTGTTTGTGGACAGAGTTCAGCTTCCTGCTGCTGTCACAGTTCCTACTCTGCACACGGACCCTGAACACATCGACACTCCCTCCGTCTAAACTTCATCTGAAGATAAATGAAGCTTCATCAGTCTCAGTCGGTTTATTCACACTGACGTCCTCGTCAGCCGGCCGTGATGTGATCCAGTTCTTCAGACGTTTTCTCTCAGCTTCTCTTCTGCTGAGCTGCAAACACTGTATTTATGTGTTTCAGCTGCGAGTTGCTGCTGTCAGGATCTCACATTTACTTCTCGTCTGTCTCAGAAACACAGCAGATAAACTCAGACTGAACATGTTCACACAGAGGCTGGAGAAGATCCGACAAGACCAGCTGAAGACCAAAACTCTCAAAATATTAGAGTCTAAAAACACAAGAAACACAAAAATACTCCAGATATCAAATCTGCAAAGAAAAAATCCCTTCAAAGTTTTGTCTGAGCGTCTTTAGTAGTAAAAGCTGGACAACATCAGCAGACTGACGTCGGCTCTGCCTGAAAAAGTTAAAACCAGGTTCAACTTTTGCCACAAAGCAACGTGATGTCACCCAGCCAGTCGGCCAATCACGTACATGCAAACGCAGATTCCTGGTGGATGACTTTGCAACGTGAACACTGTGTTTGAATGAAAGATAAAACAGTTGCTGCTGTGAAATCTTTCTTGTTGTAAAGTCTGGATAAATGGCGTCAGGATCCTGCTAAGACGGGACCGAGATTATGAGCTCGCATGCGAACGACATGCCGGCGGCGTCGACAGAGAGGTCCAGCGTGACATCAGAGCTGCCAAACTGAAAACTGAAATAAAGACAAAGTGGAGCAAACATTTAAAGAACATGGCAGCAGCCGAGCATCGCTCCGTCATCACCTCAGTTCATTCTACAGCAGAACCGAGACAGACAGATAGATGCAACCATCTCCGAACCGTCTCCAAGCCGGCAGCGTGGTCCTCCAGCTCTGGAGACACTTCACAGTTATTCCCACACAGAAGAAGACCACTATCAGGCCCTAAACGACCGCAGGCCTGTGGCCCTCACCTCTGTTGTGATGAAGAATTTGGAGAGGCTCATCGAAAACCATCAAGGCAACAGACTCACAGATGGATCCGCTCCAGTTTGCATATGACGCAGGCAGAGGAGTGTTCATTATTCACCCGACACCCTGCAGCCACACGGTCCTGCTGCTTCCACCTAGATGAACCTTCTCTCCCTACAACCTCTCAGCCCTGCTCCTCATCCTCTACACTGATGACTGCAGGTCCACCAGACACAGTCCTCCTCACAGCACCTCAGCTCAGCTCTTCATCAGTTTGTGGAGTGACGTCTCCCGCCTGGAGCTGAATGTGAACAAGACCGAGGAGCTGGTAGTGACCTTCTCCAACAGACATCACCACAATCCACAGGAAGCCCGTAGAGATTGTTGAGGAGTATAAATACCCGGACATGAAGGAGATCCTCACAACGTTTTACTGCTCCTTCACTGAGAGCGTCACAACATTCTCCTTCACCTGCTGGTTCCAGTCAAAGACTCCCTGCGAGACCAGCAGGTCAGCTGGCAGGACCCTCCAGGACCCTCCAGGACCCTCCAGGACCCCCCACTGGTCCCCTCAGGACGCCAGCGTCACTGCCCAGGCTGCAGGACACAGAGGTGACCTTTAACCCCAAGACTGTTCAGCTCCTCAACTCTCAGCCACCCATCAACACACTGTGTTATACTTTCATTGCACTAATATTATCACCATTATTATCATCATGTGTGCAGCTTATTTCTGCTTCTTCCTGCATCGTGTTGCTTGTTGACTATAAGTTTCCCTTCAGGGACAAATAAAGTGAACAAACACTCTTCTGTTGACACATCAGAGTTCAGTTTGATTATAAGGAAGAAATGAAGTTTGCAGATCTACTGGTGGGTAAAAAAAGTTCACTATAAATGTGTGTTTGTGATCTTCAGCAGTTTGTAGAATAAAACCAGTCTTTGTGTTCGTCTGGGACTCGCTGAGTTTTCTGACTGAGAGAAGAAACAAAGACTGAAGTCAGAAAAACAGAAAGTCTGCCAACAATCTGCAGCTCTGAGCTGAAAAACAGACAGAAACTAAATATAACAAGAAGAACTGAACGACAAGTAAAGTTGAGTTCAGATAAATTCTTCTTCGGTTTGTTTTTACTGCAGTTTGACTTTCTTCTTCTGTGGTTTTAAACAAGCTGCAGTCTTTAACAGACTGACCCAGTTTCATGTTTCATGTCTCCTGTCAGCAGTTTCTTTAAAGGGTCAGTTCACTCAAACCTTAAACCGTCATCAACAGTTTAAACATCATTCAGACGTCACCTGTGATAAACATGTTCAGTGTTTACATGTTTACATGTTTATTACATCTAACAAAGACAAACACAAACATCCAGCTGTAAACATCAGTTAACTTCACACCACTGAGATATAATAACTATAACTAATATAATGAATATGAATCAAATCTACAGGAAACAAAGTTCACATTGAAGGAGTTTTAATGATTTAAAGTGTTTTTAGAACTCTGCTGAGACATATTAATAAAACATGAGGTTCATTATTATTATATATATATTATTATATTAAAGCTATAATATGTAATTATTCCATATTAAAATGTCTAAAAACAACTAGACCTGTGTTATATATGTTGTTGTGTATTTTCAAACTCAGAGAAATCTGTAATTTAATCAAAGTAACGGACCGTTTCATTTGGTCGCCTGTCGATGGCGTCATACCTCCTCTACCAAAGAGTAAACACGCACCAGATTCATACGGCGGCGCTGTGTTTGTCCGCTACAATGGCGTCTACCAAAGAGTAACTTACACACATACAAGATAATACATCGGCGTTGTGGTTGTTCCACACAAACTGTTATAAATGGACTTTTATTCAGTTTTAAGACACATTTTCATGATAAATTTAGGTGGTTTTTAACTTTATCTTTTAGCCGGAAGAAGGATTTTAGTCATTGGACGTCTGGATCTTAAGTTATCAGAGAAATAAACTGGACAAACGTTAGCAGCAGCTCGGCTAACAGCCCCTCCAGGAAGTCCGGTGGTCGCCAAACATCGTCAGAGAAATATTGATTTTTTAGGTGAAACAGTTTTATTCAGTGTTTTTACCTGTAATCTGCGGGTCCGTTTGTTCTGGAGAGGAGGAGACCTCTGCAGGTAAAAACATCCTGAATGATGAACACTGGAGTAATCCTATCCCAGTGAAGCTGCTTATTTAACAACAAAGACAACAACTCCCATGATCCCTTGCTACTTCACACCGTCATCACACTCCGTCTTTTGTTATTGTTTTGATTGAGACGCCTAGCGGCTGAAATTACATGTTGTGCGTTTAAACTTTTTGTTCCGTTTCAACATGGTTCCAGTGATACACACTTTGTGTTTTGATTTAGAGCTGCAACGATTGGTCGATTGATTAGTTACCAATTATTAAATTAACCAACGTGAGTCATTTTCTAAGAATAAAAAGTCCAGATTCTCTGATTCAGCTTCTTAAATGTGAATATTTTCTGGTTTCTTTAGTCTTTATGACAGTAAACTGAATATATTTGTGGACAAAACAAAACCTTTTAGGACGTCATCTTTGACTTTGAGAAACATTGATCAGCATTTCATTTATGACAAACAATTAATGGAGAAAATAATCAAATAATTGTTAGTTGCAGCTTTAAATTGATTTATTGACCAAACTGAAACTAGAGAAACACTGAACAATAAAATACTAATAATATAAACATCAGTTTATTGCAGTAAAATGTTCTAGATGATTGATTATCAGTTCTGATGAACATTATTGATGACAGGATGTTTGTCTCCTCAGATCCAGTCGTGGTCTCGGCGGCGGCGGGTCGTGGTTCTGACGGGTCGGCACGTCGTCAGCGACACCGAGGTCCAGCTGTACCAGAGAGTCCTGCAGCAGCTGGACTACGAGGTCCAGATGTCCAGATACGCAGAGACCAGCAGCTTCCTGCGAACAAACCACGGTAACAAACAGCAGAAGAAGAAGAAGGCGGAGGTCAGGAGGTCAACGTGGAGGCTGAAACATCACAACACTCTGAAAGATAAATGTTTGAGCAGATGTTGCCTCACTGACATGTGACCAGCAGTTACACATCTGGTATCTTTCATTAAACCACTGAGTCATGTCAACAATCACAAACATAATGAAGCTGAAGCTGAAAATACATAAAACATATAAACACATAAACACATAAACACACATAAACACATATACACACATATACACACATATACACACATATACACACATATACACACATATACACACATATACACACATACACACACATACACACACATATTCACATATACACACATAAACACACACATATACACACATACACACACATACACACACATATTCACATATACACACACATATACACACATACACACATACACACATATACACACACATATTCACATATACACACATAAACACACACATATACACACATACAGACATACACACATATACACACATACACACATACACACACATACACACACATATTCACATATACACACATATACACACACATATACACACATACAGACATACACACATATACACACACATATTCACATATACACACACATATACACACATATACACACACATAAACACACATACACACATACACACACATATTCACATATACACACACATATGCACACATACAGACATACACACATATACACACATACACACATATTCACATATACACACATATATACACACATATACACATATACACATATTCACATATACACACATACAGACATATACACATATACACATATACACATATACACATATACACACATACAGACATATACACATATACACATATACACATATACACACATATACACATATACACATATACACATATACACATATACACACATATATACACACATATACACATATACACATATACACATATACACACATATACACATATACACACATATACACATACACACATATACACACATATACACACATATACACATATACACACATATACACACATATACACATACACACATATACACACATATACACATACACACATATACACACATATACACACATATACACACATATACACACATATACACACATATAAACACATATAAACACATATACACACATATACACACATATACACACATATAAACACACAGAGAATATCTCCACTAACATAAATATTTACACACATGTCATATATATAAACACAGTGTTTAAACAGACGCTTCAAACACACTGACGAGGTGTTTTAATGACCAACAGGAAATACTCTACTGTGTGTGTGTGCGCGTGTGTGTGTGTGTGCGTGTGTGTGTGTGTGTGTGTGTGTGTGTGCGTGTGTGTTTGTGCATGTGCGTGTCTGTGTGTGCGTGTGTGTGTGTGTGTGCGCTGCAGGGTGGAGATTTCCTCTGAGAGCAGCCGAGGAAGAAAACGGAAAAACTCATTTTGAAGCTGTAGAAAGTTTACAGATTATAGGTCTTAAAGAGACAGGAGCTGTTTCAGACAGAGGCTGAACTGAGGGGCTGCATAAAGGACCAGTAGAAGATAAATAAGGAGTTTTTAACTGGAAATCATGCAAAGATATTCCAGTAGAGCCCCAGAATATAAATATAAATATAGAGCTGGAACTGTCCTCTGGCTGTGTGTCGGGTGATTGACAGCTGCATCTGCCTGTCCTGAGCAGGTAAACAGATGAAGGCAGGCAGAGTTTTACAGCTTCATAAATCACAGAGAGGAAGAACAGCTGCTCATCAGAGAGAACAGGGAACATCCAGGAATTAGACTGAACCAGGAGCTGCTTTCATTCATCTAGTTTATACGAGTCTACGTATAGATTCAGACAGTATATCTGCTGTACAACTGTGTGTATTTATACTGTTTATACACACTGTGTGTCGGAGCCTCAGCCAAAGAACACACCCGAACATTTCCTGTGAATCCACAATCACTACCACATGTTACCACACACACACACACACACGCACACACACACACACACACACACACACACACACACACACACACACACACACACACCCTCCTGCTTCCTGTTTAAACGTTCAGATCCTCTCAGCTTTAAAAACAAACCTCACATGTTCAGACGAGAAGCAGCACAGAAACTCAACATTTCCTTTGTTTTTTACTCTCGTTTTGTTTCTCAGACAAACTGTAACTGTTTATTTTAACAAGTAAAATCTCCCTAAAAACCTTTAAAAGTTCCAAAAAACACAAAAGTCAAGTTTCATAAATAAAAACAGTCTGTTTTTGAACGAAGGTGTAAATTTGGAGATTCATCCCAGATTTGGGGTAAATTAGTAAATAAATTAAATTATATATTAAGATATATTCAGGTTTGTTTTTAATGTTTTATCTGCATGATTTGAAGAGTTTTAAAGAGGTAAAAATTCCTGTAAAACTCCTTTAAATTGCACAACAGCTGAAACTAAAAACTGAACGCTGCTTCTCCAGGTTTAGTTTGGACTCTGGGGACAGAAAGCAGACCTGATCCAGACCTGATCCAGATCACCTGAGAGGTCTGGATGGTTCAGAAACCATTCAGTACTTTATAAACCAACAGCAGACAGGAAGTCAGTGTAAAGATCTGAGAACTGGACTGATATGATCCACTTTCTTGGTCTTAGTGACTCAAGCAGCAGCGTCTGGATCAGCTGCAGCTGTCTGATGGATTTTTTAGGGAGACCTGTGAAGACGGCGTCACAGTAGTCGAGTCTACTGAAGATAAATGCAGGACCAGTTTCTCCAAATCCTGCTGAGACATAAATCCTTTAATCCTTGATATATTCTTCAGGTGATAGTCGGCTGTAACTTTGTAATTGTCTTAATGTGGATGTTGAAGTTCAGGTCCATGACGACGCCAAGATTTCTGGTTTTTAACATTATCGATTGAAGCTGAGTGCTGACTTTTAAACGTTCTCCAAAAACAATGACTTCAGTTTTATCTGAAGTAAAATTCTGGTAAAAATAGAAAGTTCTGTCACATCCAATCATTGGTTTGTTCAGTGCTCTTACTCAGTGCTTGTACTGGACCAGAGTCCCCTGGTGATACGGTTACGTAAATGTGTGTGTCATCTGCATAACTGTGGTAACATATTTTATTGTTTTCCATAATCTGAGCCAGTGGGAGCATTTAGATGTTGAACAGAAGAGGCCCCAGAATGGAGCCTTGGGGCAAATTAGTAATAATTTGTGTAATTAATGGAAGTAATTAATGGGTTATTATATATTAAAGGGTTTTCATTGGGTTATGTTTACAGTTTGAGAGGTTAAATCTCTTAAAACACCAGAAAGCAATTCTTTAATTTTCACCTCTGTTGAAACATTACTTACAGAGATAATCCATTAAAATAAAACATAAACCTACAAACTTTAATTACATCAGTAAAGGTGAAAGTTCAGAGTTTGACCACAGATTTACTTTATGGATTAAAGATTAAAAAAAAAACTCAAAATTAGCTCAACAACGTGAAAGCATCCCTGAATTTCCACCTTTATTAAAAAATGAAGGCTTTTTAAAACATTAAGAGTTTTTAGCCCTTAAAAGACCTTAAAGTGTGCAGATAATCATTTAAAACCTCTTAATATATTATAAACCGTCAATTGTCACCTTAAAGTCAAATTCATTTAATTGAAGGATCAATTATTGGGAATTTAAGGTAAAATTTTAAGGGATTCAGATGTTTAATCAGATCATTTATAAATAAATTTCAACCAATCAGGATCAGTCAGAGCGTCTCTAGCGTCCTCTTAGGTGTGACTTCCTGTCTGTTTCCATGGTTACAGGTGTGAGTGGGTGGAGCCTGCTGCTGTGTCTGAGCAGCTCGGAGAGAAGCTGTCTGAGGAGAGTCTCCTTCTCTCACCTGCAGCATCAGCAGAGGGTGAGACACCTGCACAGCTGCTGCAGCCAATCACAGACTGACTGAGGGTCACCTGAGCTCACCTGTGTGTGTATGTGTGTGTGTGTGTGTGTGTGTGTGTCCTCAGGTGAACTTGTTACCTGGTCTGATGGAGGCCTTCTCTGACGCAGGTTCTGGTCTCTGTCAGCTCTTCACTCACCTGTCAGGTGAGTCTGAATGTTTCCAGCATATTATTAGAGCTCTAATCTTCTTCTTCTTCTTCTTCTTCTTCTTCTTCTTCTACACTTAAGTGTTCACGCAGCAAAAACCATGACAGCAAAAGTCACCAAAATTGGCAGGTGGGTTGCAAATTCCAGCCAATACTGAGGCACATAAAATGACACTTACTGACCTCAAGGTGGCACTGTAATAATCATCTTCATTATCTTGAACGGTTTACAGTCAAAACTCTTTCATCATTTTAATCTCTCAATTCATATTAATGCATCTTCCCTCCGATGGTCTAAAAATGTCAACTTTTGCAATGTTTTGCAATCTGCTTGGACCTCGATCATTGCTGCTTGCAGATATATTTTATCATCATTAGGGACCGAGCCCAAAGGGCAGAGGACTACTGTAAAACAATAGTTCTTACCTAAAGACGAGGACTCTATTGTTTTTCATGTGTTTGTTTGTTTCTTTCTTTCTTTATTATTATGGGACATCAGACTTAAATTTGACCCCTTAAACATGCTCAAAAATTCACCAAATTTGGCACACACATCAGTTCTGGTGAAAAATTTGATAAAATGTAAAAATAAACCCCCAAAGTGCCAAAATGTGCTCTCTAGCGCCACCTATGTAACTAAAATGGCCGCTACGGCCCGCAGGAATGTCGTAGAGAGATCAAACCAAAACTCAATTATTCGTCTCATCAAGACCTACAAATCATACACTGACACCCCTGACCTAAATCCAACAGGAAGTCCACAATCAGACTTTCAAAATAAGACTTTGCCCCAACTTTGGCTCCCGAACAAACACCATCTCCTCCGAGGGTGTTAATGGTATCTGCCTCAAACTTTAATACATGACTTATGACACTGTGCTGAAAAAAAGTTGTTAAAAACTTTGTAATAACTCGAACGGTTTAGATCTAGTAAGCCCTGAAAGTTGCAGTGCCACATCACCCTTACAATGTAAACCAATGAGGAGGCAATCTATGGGCATGAACTTTGTGTCAAACAGAGGCTTCTGACGTCTAAACTATAAGTCTGACCACTTTCAAACCTGTATCAATGGATTCGCAATGAAATTTCCTACTAAAATATGCTTTTTAATGTAAGATTTGGCCAAAGTCATGGGATTTATGAGGAGATTTCACAAGAAGCGTACTCTAAAATCCTCCTCTCCAACTGCTCCTGGTGATGTCACTCCCTCAGTGCTGTGAAACATTCCGCAATACACACTCATTATAAAATCACAGGAGGAGCAAGAAAAGACTTTAAAACTCACACTCTAATATCTCAAAAACAATAAAAGATAGAAAAAACATGTCAATTCAAGACTTGTAGGTCAAAGTCTCGTGACTCATTTAAAGTTCAAATGAAGTTTGTATCTAAAACTATGTGGAAGCAGTAAATGTTCAAAAAGGTGTGGGTTCACTCACACTCTCCATTCAAATATATGAGTATTTTTCTGTGTCCAGCTGCAGTTACTTATTGTCTCCACACACCTGACAGTACACATGTCAATCAAACTTTAACCAGGTCATGTGGGTTAAAAGTCTTTACTTTTCTAAAAATAGAGTTGATGAAAATTAGGAAAATAATTTGTTTTACACACAAACTCATCAAGAGTTTTCAATTCACTAACTGAAGTTCAAGTGAATGGGCCCAAAACTTGCATGATTTTGATGACACAGGTGTGAGCGAGACAGACATGTCTCACCCTGCAGAAAATTCTCATCCTGTCAATTGATCTTTCAAAATAAAAGCACACCACACTTGTAAGAAATGATGTAGACGACTCATCATGTCAGACTCGTCTCATATTTTCATTTTATTAATAAAGTTTCTTTAATAGAAATAAATTAAGGTAATTAGAGAACAAACATCCACTTCATGTTGGATTAGTTGGATCAATAAACAGATCATATTATCACATTAGAGGCAAAAAGCAAATACTAAATACATTCATACATATATGTACACATGAATATATATAAACATAACAAGATGAAAGTTTACACTGAACACATGAATCAGCTCATCAGTCAGATGTCACATGTTTCTGTCTGTCAGGATCTGAATTACCCATGAGGCCACACGCCTGTGGATCGACCAATCACAAGCTAGAGTTTCCTCACGAGTCAACGGGATCCAACAGGTGTGTATCGGGTGTGTATCGGGTGTGTATCAGGTGTGTATCAGGTGTGTATCGGGTGTGTATCGGGTGTGTATCGGGTGTGTATCAGGTGTGTGTCGGGTGTGTATCAGGTGTGTATCGGGTGTGTATCAGGTGTGTATCAGGTGTGTATCAGGTGTGTATCAGGTGTGTATCGGGTGTGTATCGGGTATGTGTCGGGTGTGTATCGGGTGTGTATTGTCACCTATCAGATCGTTGTTTTACTTCACTCTGACAGTCAGTCACCTGTCGGAGCCCCGCCTCTTGGCCTGGTTGCCATGGTGAATGTTTACGTGCTGGTGACCTCACTGAGACCGCTGACTTCCTTCCTGCATGACATCAGCATAGTGACGACCAATCAGGAGCAGAGGGGCCGGCCCACTCAGGTAACCCACCTGTCCATCATCTCAAATCTTTGTTTTTAATATATTTTCTCCACATTCTGTATGTTATTATTGATGTTTCTTATTTGTTAATGTGTGATGCTGCCCCCTGTTGGTTAACCTCTCCCGTCTGTGTGATGCTTCCCCCTGCTGGTTAACCCTCTCGTGTCTGTGTGATGCTGCCCCCTGCTGGTTAACCCTCTCCCGTCTGTGTGATGCTGCCCCCTGCTGGTTAACCTCTCCCGTCTGTGTGATGCTGCCCCCTGCTGGTTAACCTCTCCCGTCTGTGTGATGCTGCCCCCTGCTGGTTAACCCTCTCCCGTCTGTGTGATGCTGCCCCCTGCTGGTTAACCCTCTCCCGTCTGTGTGATGCTGCCTCCTGCTGGTTAACCTCTCCCGTCTGTGTGATGCTGCCTCCTGCTGGTTAACCCTCTCCTGTCTGTGTGATGCTGCCCCCTGCTGGTTAACCCTCTCGTGTCTGTGTGATGCTGCCCCCTGCTGGTTAACCCTCTCCTGTCTGTGTGATGCTGCCCCCTGCTGGTTAACCCTCTCGTGTCTGTGTGATGCTGCCCCCTGCTGGTTGACCTCTCCCGTCTGTGTGATGCTGCCCCCTGCTGGTTGACCTCTCCCGTCTGTGTGATGCTGCCTCCTGCTGGTTAACCTCTCCCGTCTGTGTGATGCTGCCTCCTGCTGGTTAACCCTCTCCTGTCTGTGTGATGCTGCCTCCTGCTGGTTAACCCTCTCCTGTCTGTGTGATGCTGCCCCCTGCTGGTTAACCCTCTCGTGTCTGTGTGATGCTGCCCCCTGCTGGTTAACCTCTCCCGTCTGTGTGATGCTGCCTCCTGCTGGTTAACCCTCTCCTGTCTGTGTGATGCTGCCCCCTGCTGGTTAACCCTCTCCTGTCTGTGTGATGCTGCCCCCTGCTGGTTAACCCTCTCGTGTCTGTGTGAAGCTGCCTCCTGTTGGTTAACCCTCTCCCGTCTGTGTGATGCTGCCTCCTGCTGGTTAACCCTCTCGTGTCTGTGTGAAGCTGCCTCCTGTTGGTTAACCCTCTCCCGTCTGTGTGATGCTGCCTCCTGCTGGTTAACCCTCTCGTGTCTGTGTGATGCTGCCCCCTGCTGGTTAACCCTCTCGTGTCTGTGTGATGCTGCCCCCTGCTGGTTAACCCTCTACTCTCCTCTCAGCTCAGGAACTTCCTTCTGCACCAGCTTGGACAAACAGCCTCCCATGATGCTTTGGGGCAGGTGAAGCAGGCAATAGGTGAGGTGCTGCAAGCTGCAGCGTCAACCAATCAGAGGGAGGAAACGCTGAACAGGTAAAAATCCCTGAACAGACTCTTCATGTCTGACTGAATCATAAAAACATAATTCTGAAAGAATATTTTAACCTGTTCCCAACGGAAATACTTTTTAAAATATAAGTACATTATAGTATAAATATTTCCAAAGTATAGGTATACTAGTATATAATAGCAGTTATAGTATATTAGCATAAATGTTTCTAAAGTTTGAATATAGAATTAAGTGTCTGTATGCTGAAACAAGACTGAATGTTACAGTTTCTGCCTGTTTTTAAACTCACTCTGCTGAATTTTAATCACTCTCAAACATCCTCATATTTAATTTTTTCTGTGTTTTCTGTCTCTTTTTAAATTTTTTGTTTGTTTGTTTTGTTGTGACTTTTTGTCTTTTTACCTTCTTAAAAAATGTGTTTGAATTAGATTTGTTGTATTAATGAAATGTTGACTAAACGTTTGTGTGGAAAATAATGGAAACAATAAATCAGTTTGTTGCAGTTAAGCAGAAAAAAATGAAACTTGATTTAATGATAAAATAGCTGAATTGATAATGACGCAGTTTGAAATCTTCTCACTTTTCTCAGTCAGAGGTAAACTAACCAGTGTTTATTTATAAAGTCACATCTCTGATTTCCTTTTTGGTTTTCTTCATGATGTCATCATCAGTTACCTGTTCACACCTGAGTCAAGCTTTTGTCTTTAAACTCTCTGATCTTTTGATCATCACTAAACTGTGTGCTGATTGATTATTGATTGGTGATGTGTTTCAGGTGTGTGTTGTGTTACCAGCTGCTCACCTTCACTCTGCTGTTCAGCGGCTCTGTCACACCTGTCATCGTCCAGGTGAGACTCACACCTGTTTATCCAGCACACGGTCACTTTGACCTTCTCAGCTTGTCTAGTTTAAAAGCACAGATAAGATAAATGTGATGTAGCAGAAATATGTTTGTTTACCTCGTTCACCATCTTGTGAGCAGCGGTCAGGTAAAGATCACAGGTGTGACTCAACATGCTCACTTCTTCTCTGAACAACAAACTGATGTAAACAGAAATATCTTATTATCCAATTTGTGCATAATTTATTTATTTCTCTTTAATTCCTCCATTTCTTTTTCCACTTTCTTTTTCCATCCTCCTCTTTTCTTTCTTCGTCTCCTCTTTTCCTTCCCTACTCCCTTCTGTCCTCTTTCCTTTCCTTTACCACTTCCTCCTCTCCTTTCCTTCCTCTTTCACTTATCAGCGCCTCTCCTTTCTTAATTTTTCCTTCCCTTCTTCACCTTTCTCAGTCCTTCCCTACCTCTTCCCTTACTTTTCTTTTCCACATTCGTTTTCCTTTCCTACCCCCTTATTTTCTTCATTTCTTTTCCTTCCTCTTCTCATTTCCTTGCCCTACCTTATCCTGTTCTTTTTCACATCAGCCTTTCCTTCCCTGCCTCCTCACATTCTTTCCTTTCCTCATCTTTTCCTGATATTTCCTTCTCCTCTGTTGTCTTTTTTTGGTAGATTAACCTCCTCTCTGTCTCTCAGCTGTGAGTGTGTTTCAGGTGAACGTCCAGCAGAGGTCAGCGTGTCCTCAGCTGCTCTCTGATTGGTCAGCAGCTCCTCTCTTTGTCTGTCTTCAGGTGGATACTGATTTAACCTTCTCTGCTCTGAGCGACGACACGTTCGACCGACAGATCACCAAAGACCTGATCCTGGAGGACTCGCTCCACTTCCTGCTGTCCTCAGAGATGCACCTGTCCTCAGAGACAGGCAGGGGACAGGTGAGACTCCTACGCTATAAACATTTTAACTGTCCTGACAGAGTTTCAATGTGAAATAAATGAATCACAACAGCTGATCGTCCAGTTTAGACTCACAATGTCGAATCAGGACAAAATCTTCTTTTCAGTTGTTCTTTAAGATTCTTGAAATTTCTACATACATGAACTCATTCTTTTGTTAATCAGGATCAGTTATTTTGTCCGATATGATTGCCAATTAAATACATAAATTTAATGCTTTGAATACATTTAAAGTTATATGTCAAAAGTGAATATTCCTCCATATTTGTGCAAGAGGTGTTATTGGGACATAAGTTAAATAAGTCATTATACAATAAAATAAAACTAATAAAATAATAAATAAACATAACATATATTTTTATAATCAAAATTAAATGATCAAATAACAACAAACAACAAATTTATTTCCAAGAACTGGAACACGACATCGTCAAGGTGTCTGAGGTAGTCAAATAGCTCCTCAGTGGAAAGGTGCCAGGTGTGATGAGACTGGATGAGATGAGGCTCTGGACATCAGAGGTGTGTCATGGCTGAGACACCTCTTCAGTGTCGCATGGAGATCGGGAACTGTGCCTTTTGGACTGGCAGACCGGGTTGGTGGTTCCCATTTTCAAAAAAGTGGGACTGGAGGGTTTGGTCCAACTATCAGGGGATCACACTACTCAGCTTCCTGGGAAAAGCTTATGCCAGGATGCTGGAGAGGAGACTCTGGCTGACTGTCGAACCTCAGATTCAGGAGGAACAATGCGGATTCCGTCCTGGCGATGGAACAGTGGACCAGCTAGTCCAGTCTACATGTGCTTTGTGGACTTGGAGAAGGCTTATGACTGTGTCCTTTGGGGCACCTAGTGGGTGGTGCAGCGGGAGTATGGGGTACCATGGCTCAGCCTTAGAGATCGGGTGAGGAGTTCGGACATCCGGGGGGAGCTCGGAGCCAGCTGAGGTGGTTCGAGCACCTGGTTAGGATCCTCCTGGATGCCTCCCTCTGGAGGTGTTCCAGGCTCGTCCAACTGGTAGAGCCGGTTAGGGTTATGGGCGCAGACCCAGAACAAGCTGGAGGGACTACATATCTCTCGTGGCCTGGAAACACCTTGGGACCCCCCAGGAACAGCTGGACGGTGTTGCCAGGGTGAAGGATGTGACCTGGTCCCAGATAAGCAGCAGAAAATGGATGGATGGAACAAATTTATTTATTCATTTTTACAGATAAAAAACTGTCAGGAAGACAATTACTTATTTTTTATTTATTTAATATTTATCATAGTTTATGTTTATAATAAATATATTGTGAAATGTTTTCCAGTATTTCATTAAATGTGTTTAAACTCTTTTAAAGGGAGGTTTCTGTTAACTTTAAATTTTGACACTAAAATTTTCAACAATAATTACTAATAATCAAAAAACAGATGAGTCAAGCTGTTGACATGAACAGAAGAATGTGATAAAAGCCACATGAAATGAAAGAACTGTTCCATGTGTTTTCTGTCTCTGTCTGTCTCAGTACGGTGGCTGCAGAGGGACACTCGGCGTCTGTCTGTCAGAGGACGAACTTCTTCTTCTGCTCCAGTTTCACCAGCAGATGATGAAGCCTTCAGCTTTTCAGCTGGTAATAAATCCATCCTTTAATATTTTAATAAGATACAGAGAAGCAGGGCTGCAGTCACTTTAGTTATATTTGGTTTGTTTTAATGTTTTTCTCTTACATTTAAATACTCGTTTATTCTTAACTTCCTACATAAAGCTCTGAATTCTGTTTTAAAGAATTCTCCACATTGTCAGGAATAAGATTCTCATGAAAAAAATACTAAATCACCTTTCTTTTATTGAAAATTGACTAAATGTATTTCACTTTTTTGTCACAATGTCGTAAAATAAATCAGAATCATCCTTAAAACCCCATCATGAGTAATTCGTGATTGTAGCTTTATTATTTGAAGCCTCTAGTCTACTGATGTAATACAAAAACTATGGTCCTAAAATTCAGACTAAATCAATGGAATGGATTTTTTGAATGTTAAAATCCAACATCAGGCCCCTGAGATGTGTCGTCTCCTTTTCAAAGGCTGTAAATGTTTTAAACTTTAATGTTTTAATAAGAATTAGATTTATTTCTTTGTTGGATCGTGATGTTTTCATTCCAACTCCACCTGTGATCTACACTATATCTGGAAAAATAATGGTGTGTCAGTTCACCTGTTTTGTGGAAACACTGGAAATTCAACAAAAAGTCTGAATCTCTTGAAAGAAAAACAGTTTCCTGCTGTCTGACGTGTAACAGTAGCCGTGTGCATAAAAAGTTTAGTGAGTAAATGATGACATACGTGAACCATGTGACTGAAACATCACTGAAGAGCTGAAAACATCAGATCTGTGTGGAGCGATGAAGAGACTGTAACCATCTTCAAATGAATACATGAAGCTAACAGAAATGTCTTATTTCCATATAAGAAATGTCCTCTTCTTCTACAACGGTTTAATGGCACCGACTGGAGAATTAGCGCCACCTGCTGTTTATCTGCTAATATTCACACAACAGGAGTAGATGGAAACAAACATTCACTACATTTTATACTGAACATCCTCTTGAAATTTTATTAAAATTTGAGACACATTTGATTGGAAACTTTTGACATCTGATCACATGACTTTGCATTTACATCTGGCCTTCTTGTTATCTCCGTTCTGCTCACGTTGTGATCAAATGTCATTACAGAAAATATCTGGATGATATGATAGTGAAACAAAAATATCCAGGGCCACTCATGATTTGGTGGGTCTTAAACTCATGACCCTAGTATTTGTAAAACTCTTGCTACTCTTATTTTATCTGTAAAACAAACAAACAAAGAAGCACAGATCCTGGCAATATTCCTGAGATGGTAAAAACTAGATCAGACAACTGTGCTAACAAGGAGCTCAAATTTAAAGTTGGATTCAAACACACCTCTGTTTTTACAGGTTTAGTGTTGCTCAGAGATGATGTTTTATCAGAATTTAATTACAGAAAGTTAGCAGATATCCAGTTTCTCTTCAGGTTAAATTGTGACATAGAGCTGTGTATCATCAGCATAAAGACAGATAGAAACATCTCTAAATGATGCGACCAAGCAGCAGGATGTACAATGAAAACAAAAGTGGTCCCAAAGTGGATCCCTGATGTACTCTAAAGTATCTCACAGTCACAACAGAAGCTAAATATTTATAGTTTGGTTACGTGCACGGTTCAACACTGAGTCTTCAGTCTTCAAAACTCTTCACATAGTCAATACAACAGCAACAAGTATGGAGCAAACTGCGTCACATTCGCATTGTTTGCACACAGCAAAGCATTCAGTGACTACAACCTTCAAATTTCCTCAATACTTTTCTCACTCAAACACAAACAAGCAATAAAACTCTGTGGATTTGCAGCACATTTGACATGTTTACATCCTCACTTCCAAACTCTTCAGTTTATGTTCAAACACTAACATGTATTCATACGGATCAGAACCACACTGAAAAACATCTACATTCAACAAAAAAAAACAAGACGTGCTGTCTGAAATAAAGCCCACTGAAAGCTTCCTGCTGCATTTCTATGACTCGTTCCTGTAAATACACTGTAGTACGTTCTATAGAGAGCTACACATCTGACTGTATTTACACTATATACACATTTATACACTATCAACCATTAAACTACATAAACACAATATACACATTTATACACTATCAACTATTAAACTACATAAACACAATATACACATTTATACACTATCAACTATTAAACTACATAAACACAATATACACATTTATACACTATCAACTATTAAACTACATAAACACAATATACACATTTATACACTATCAACTATTAAACTACATAAACACAATATACACATTTATACACTATCAACCATTAAACTATATAAACACAATAAAACAATGATGTAACTTCACAGACAGTCATAAAAAGATCCTCATGTGCTGCCTGTTGTCAGTGTTTTTATCTCAGTGTGTCTGATTGACACATCAGTTGTTGTGTTTGTTTCAGCTGGAAGGATTTTCTTTTGTGTGTAAAATGAGCTGCTGTGTGAAGCTTTTAGTGTTTTCCCGGTGTGATGATATTTGTTCTCTGTCTGTAGTTGTATCCGAGCGTCTCCTCTTCTTCCTCTTCCTCTGGTCCCCTGAGTGTCTCTGACCTCCTGCTCAGAATCAGCCGTTACTACGAGCTCCAGAGGAACCACAGCAACAGGTGAGACATGTATTCACTTGGTAAAAACGTCTGCAAACATCACATCATTAACAAACTTCTCTCCACATGATGATGTTTGAATGTTTCCTGCAGGAGCGACCGAACAGAGGCTTCGACCAATCAGGAGTCTTCTTCACAGGATGCAGCTGAGGGTAAAGGTGAGACACTTTTGACAACATCTGTCACAATATTCATATCAAAAATATAACCAGCAGTAAATAAACAAACATAAATCAACTAAATGAAATAAGGTCAATGCTGTGAAGCGCTGTGATTGGCTGGTGTCTTCAGGTCAGTGTGTGGACCCCCACCTGAGACAGATCTACACCGACCCCCCCCTCATGCTGACCCCACCCTTCAGCCCCCGGGTGAAGGAGTACCGCGCCGAGGTGACCTTTGACACGGTGACGGTTCGGATCCGACCAGAGCCCGTCAGCTCGGCCTGCAGGGTTCACCTGGACGAGCACCAAGGACCCAGGTGAGACCTCGGACCTCTGACCTCACACCTTTGACCTCTGACATCACAGATTTTTAACGTTTTTGTGTCTTCAGGATGGCGAACGTCCCCGTTGGCCTTGGCAACAGCAGGATCAGCATCCTGGTGACAGACGGTGGCACGCTGGAGCCCGTTGTCATGACGATCTACACGGTGCACATGTACCGTGAGAGCCGGCCCAGCCTGCCAATGTTCGGAGATCATGTGATGTGCAGCTTTCTGCAGGTGCGTGAGCTGTTTTCCTATTGGCAGCTGAGGTGTGGGGGTGGGGCAGGATGTGATGACACGCTCAGGTGGTGAGAGATGCTGATAAAAGGTTTGATCTGTCTACTCTGACGTATCACTGGTAGTGTTGTCTAAATGAGGAGGATGATTGGCTGTCGTCTTGGCAACCTCAGAGTTTAATTTGGTCAAATATTTGACGTCTGTCGCCGGTAGACTTTGTGACACCACAGAAGACATATATGACATAATACGACACTATATGATACGAGCTGACACAGCACGATACAAGACCAGACACAAGAAAACGACATGAGACAGCTCTCTGGTTACCTCAGCCGTCCCTCAACATCAGCAGTTCTTCTCTCTCTGACATGTTTCTGCTGTATTTGTGTGTATGTATTAACCCAGTGACTACTGGGGCAGCTGAAGTCCAGGGAAGACTGGATGACAGCAGGAAAGATCCCAGTGGGCAGCTGGTAACCAAACCCACTAGTTTCTAAGGGACACACCCAATACTCACCCCAAAGTTTACAAAGAGAAGACAACCCACAGGACCTCTGGGAGGCGGGGTGAAAGATGGGCCTACGGATCACACAGAAATGACAGGAAAGCACATGGACAATGAGAAGAGATTGCACATATGTGGGTGCAGTAGGGACTACGAATCCACCAGGCAAGAGCGAGGTGTGGAGGGAATCACCAGCAGCAACCTTGCACTGCAACGTCACATCAGACAAGAGGGACCAAAGGCCAGGTTGAAAACCACAGTGCAGACAAACCCATTGTTGCTGTGGGAAGGCAGTCAGTTGAGGAGAAAGGCCCTTCAGTGGAAAGTGACCCACCTTGTGAGCACCAAGGAGATGCACCCACCTGTCCTGAAAGACCAGAGCCAAGAAGCACAGAGAAGGAGGCACTCGCTGGGGGGAACAAAATCAAGTGGCCAAAGGTTAGCAAGGCAATAGGTAATGGTAAAAACTAGACTCAGATTTCAGGGAGATACTGGAGAGGTCACTGTGAGGGGGTGTGGAGTCTATGCTCACCCTGATTGAGGACATTCTCTACCAGGAGTGTAAAGCCAGGACAGAATAATTACCACCAAGAAAACCACTGTGCCAAGACAAAAAGGGAAGTGAGAAAGAGAGATCGAGCATCTGGTGCAACGACAACGACAACTCTGAAAGAACTGGAGGAGGGCAACACCAAGTGAGAGAGAAGGCCTAAAAGTGCTATGGGAGGAGATCAGGCAGAGGCTAACAAGCCTGCAGAGTGCTGAGTGCATCCAAAAGCCCAGGAAGAGGAAGGAGAAGGAACAAGCCAAATTCTGCAAGAACCCCTTCAAGTATGCCAGGCAGCTGCTGCAGGAAGCAAAGAATGGGAGGCTGGAGATCACCAGAGAGGAGCTGTAAGAGCACACCAGGAGGCACTACAGTGACCCAGCGAGGAATGAGCCTTTAGGTACGCCAGGACACTTGCCCCACCTAGCCTCAGCCATATCCCAGTTTAAGCTCAGGAAAGGGGTCTGGAATGACAGCACTATCTTTGTGGTGGGCTGTGAGGAAATCCTGAACAGTCCATCAAAAGCCTCGGGAGGCAATACAGATCCAGACGGATCCATGGCGGAGGGCCCTAAAAGACCTGGCTGCAGTGGCTGAGAAGAGCAGCTTTGGGCTCTTTTTGAGGAGGAAAGACAAGTGTTGGAGTAACACTTAGCACAAGGGCTGACTGCAGGGGGGGGGGGCAGGGCAGAGCCACTGCTCCGCCACCAGGAGATGTTCCCGGTTTAAATGAGCGAAATATTGTAGATCGGTGGTATCCAGCTGACGACCCTGCAGCTAGCTGACTTATGGGCACCGGAGGAGGTGCGACAGGCAATAATGCCACAGCAGATCAACACCTACCTGTACAGTCAATGCTGGCACCTTTTATACTTTGTTAAACTGACAAAATGAAAAGTTAGATTTACAGCTGAGTTTGTGCTGAAATAAAAATCATACATGTAATTTAAGGACAGTTTTAAAACTGCTAAACAAGGACAAAAGTCTATAAAAATGAACCGGAATGAAGCTGGACTGTGGAGGGTTAAGTCGGCAGCTTGTTGTTATTTTGCACATTTGCATTTTGAGTTTATTTCCCTCCAGCTCTGCTGTTATTAACTTTATAATGAGATGTGACTCTGAATGCAGAAGTGAAGTTTAACTGCTGCTTTGTTTCCAGACAGACAGCCTGAATAATGCGGCTGTTAGTTCGTGATCTCAGAATAAATGTTCATCACTTTCCGTTGGATATAAAGGAAACTGTGTCTTGTTGGATAAACAACTGTATGAATTAGATTCTGATGTGAAACATATCTTCTCCTCCTCGTCTCCTTTGTGTTGATGATGTGAAGCTGGAAGGAGCTGAAACCGTTAAAGTCAGATTCTTCTGGTTCGAATTGATCTGCATTCCTGCTGCTCTTTGGGGAGGAACGATTGTTGGAGTTGAATTCTTTCCTTCTGTGTGTTCCAGCTGCTGCGTGTTTTATTGCAACACATTCACACTGAAACCGAGCCGAGTGTTTCACTGCTGGAAGCTCTCAGACATGCCGAAATAAATAATGAACCTCCGAAAATGTGGTTCTAATGTTTGGAGAGAGAAGCTTGAGCTGCAGGAACAACATTTAGTGTTACAGGTGTTGAGTAATACAGTATAATGTACTGACATTATGAAGTTTTAATGTATACGAGGAGATCATCTGCATATAATTAGATTGTCCTTGATTTTTATGTTCATTATATTTAAATGAACGTTTGCGGAGATGGCTCCATAGCTGCTACAGATATCATTGGTGACAGTGAGCACTCCTGCCTTGTTGCTCAGCTGAGACAGAAATACAAACAACAGTGGTGTTGATGATTGATATATTGTACTGTTTATGAATCATTTAAAAGACGCCTTTAAAGCAGCTCTAATGTATATTTATAGTTTTCCTTGTTGTGGTGAGAAAGTACGATTGTAGCTACAATGAAAATCTGTGATTCAGTTTTCATGAAAGTCACCAAAAAAAGTGCAAAAGTTGAAAAACATCAACATTTTTGGCGTGTAATTGCCTCTGATCATCTGCAGCATGACAACAAGCCCAAAGGAACTATTGTCAGTCATGCAACAGATGGTCTCTGATCTCAACATCATGGACTCAGTCTGGGATTAACATGAAGAGACAGAAGAACTGCGACAACTTCTCCGAGACGCAGGAACAACCGAGCTGCCGAGAACCTGAAACACTGAGAACTGCTGCTGGTTTAAAGACAAAGCTGCTCACAACAGACATCGATTTACTTTGTACTGTTTAATCAACTTTGGATCAAGTTAACTGATCAATAACAACTATTCATGAGAGATCCTCACTTTCATTTTACTGCCAATAATTCAGTATATATGCTAACAGACACTTCAGACTATCTTTACATTCGTCAGAACTTCTTCTCATTATATAAACAAAATCAACTTTTTAAAGAAAATCATGTAATCACTCTATTTTTAATAACTTTCAACTCAACTTTATTTACACAGCACTTTACACACAACACAGCTGATCTGCAGCACACAGACGAAACCATAATAATAAAGAGTTAAACAGCTTTAGACTCAGTTTACATTAAATTTTGAATATTTTTAAGTGGGGTTCAAATAGATTTATTGTCAGATGAATCCAGGTAAACGTTATACTATTTATGCTGTCTAAACATATAAATATAAGTATTAAGAGCATTAGTTTACTCTGAACAGATGTTTTAGTGACAAACAGATACAGACAGAAGCTTCGTTTTATTAATTCAGTTTACATATCAAACATGAAATAATTCCTTATAATAAAGCTTTATGGTCAAATCTGTGTTTTATTACCTTTTATCAGATCTTCAGTCCAGTTTGTAAAGTTAAGTTAACACTTCAAAACTTTAATAAAGTAAATAAAATATTGTATAAAAGACAGAAGATACGAATAGAATATCACGGTAAAAATGTAGATTCTTTCAACTTCATCCCTCTTGTTGTAGTTTTGGGCTGCAGGTAAAATAATAATCATGCTGTGAAGCAGCTGCTTCTTGTGTTTCATATTCTCATATCCTCCCTCACCTGTCCTCTGTCATCTACCTGTCGGCCTCAATTAGAGACACATGAAGAGAGTGGGTGTTCCCTCGGCCTGTTGGGGGGTCATGGGGGGCCCCTGATCGGGCCCCCTGGAGAACAGAGGGGCCATTGATGCGGCGTGGCGTCGAGTCTTTTGATGTTCTGTCATGTGAAGCTTTAATGTCTGCTGAGGAGGAGGAGGACAGGTAGAGCAGCAGGTGTTTCCGTCTTCTTCATTACTGCTGCTTTTCTCTCAAACTGAGTCTGAAGCGTCTCGTCGGCTCATCGGTTCAGTTTATAAGAGACAGAAACACCTGAATCTGACCTGTGATCAGTTCCTATCAATCAAAGTCTTGGTGGGAGAAATGATGATGATGATGATGATGATGATGATGATGTTGTTGTTGTTGAGGGATGTTTACATTTCTGGAGGTTTGATGTCTGTTGGTTCAGTGACGGATCCTGTCACGTCTCTGCTTCAACCTGTGATGTCACACATCCAGCAGTGGAAAGTAACTAAGTGCATTCACTCAAAACTGTATTTAAGTACAGTTTAGAGGTATTTGTACTTTACTTGAGTATTTCCATGTGATGCTACTTTCTACATTTCAGAGGGAAATATTGTACTTTCTACTCCACTACATTTATTTGACAGCTTTAGTTACTTTTCAGATGAAGATTTGACACAATGGATAATATAACAAGCTTTTAAAATACAACACATTGTTAAAGATGAAACCAGTGGTTTCCAACCTTTTTGTCTTTTGACGTCTTACAAAAAGCAGTGTGTAGTCGGGGTCACATTTCACATGTCTATGAGTTGTTAACAGCTCCACCAAATAGTGATTTTTCCCTCTAAACTTCTCACATGCTTTCATTTCAATAAATGTTCAAATGATCCAATATTTCAGCAAAAATCAAAGATTAGAGAAAAATCTGAAAACTGAAAACAGATTTGTGTATCAGAACTTTGTTTTTTCTTCTTTCCTCTCCCATTAATCATCTCACCACCCCTCAGATTTATCTGCTGACCCTTTGGAGGGGCCCGACCCCTAGGTTGGGAACCACTGGACTAAACTAGCTAACTGTATATAAAGTAGTGTAAACTAGCTCCACCTCCAGCAGCTACAACAGTAACATGCTGCTCTAACACTGATGCTTCACTATTAATAATCTAATGATGTCATATATAATAATATATCAGTCAGAGGGACCAAACCACTACTTTTACTGCAATACTTTAACTACATCAAGCTCATAATACTTATGTACTTTTACTGCAATACTTTAACTACATCAAGCTCATAATACTTATGTACTTTTACTGTAATGTAGTATTTTTGCATTGCTGTATTTTTACTTTTACTGCAGTAAGTCACATGTGACGCCACCATGTTGGTTTACATAGAAAACAATCAGCAGCAGTTTAACATCTTTAACAGGATCAAAGTCCTCCAAACATGTTCTTATCTGAGAAAACTGTTATAAATAACTATTAGTAGTAGTAGAAGTATTACCATTATTATTAGTAGTAGTATAATTATTGTTATTATCTGCTTTCCTTGCGAGGCAGCTGGATCGGTGAGATCATGTGAGAATCCATCTCGTCAGGCTTCCAGTTCTGCGCTTTGTGTCTGAACCACCGGTAGTTTGGACCAGTCAGCGTCCTTTGAGGATTCTCACGTTATTTCCTGAATCCAGCTGCTTCACAAGGTACGACGGTGAGAAGACGGATGGTTCGTCCAATCACCTGCCAAGTATTTTTTTAGAAAGTGCTGCTGAAACAGTTTCCAGGGACGATTCTCAGCTGGTTCTGTGTAACGAACCATCAGGTTAATAATCTGCCACCTGTGTGTTAAACGTTTGCTTACATTTAGGTATAAAAACCACTTGTTTTGAGTTAAATGTTTCTAGTCTGTTAATGACTCATTGACTGTTCTTAATTATATTTATATTTATTTTAGTCTCCTCTCATTTGAAGTTCACTATTGTAAATCCAAACTTGATCAAACCAGATTTACAGAAGCACAAACACGCAGAAACACTTTCACTGTTGTGTTGATCCTCACAGCAGCTCAGAAGTCGAAAATATTCCTTACATTTCTCTCTTTGTAACGAGAAAATGTATTTTCCTGTTACGAGCAGAGAAATAAATGGCAGTAAAAGTGTTTTGATTAGGTCAGAACGACACAAACACGCGTTCAGAGACATTTTATTGGAGCTTCGACTCCAAACAGACTGAGATTTCCTTCAGTTTCAAACCTCACAGTGAGAAATAACGTCTCATTAACGTTCAGCTGGAGGACGTCAGAGAGCAGCGGTGTTGGAGGGGATGGTTTGGTGCAGCATGGTAGCTCAGGTCCAGTGAAAGAACTAAACCAGTAAACAGGCACGATGAACCATTACAGCACACACACAGAGGAAACACATGAAAATAACATTATTACATTTATTATTGCACAATATATAAAATAATCATGATGTTTATCCACCAGACTCTTCAAAAATATAACAAAACAACACTGTCATGCTCTAAGCGTGACCAATCTCATCACCCCCCCGGTTACTGATGTTGCCATGGTAACCCAGAGACTGTCCAGTGTGGGGTAGAGACAGTTAATGAGGCGTGGTTGCCATGGCAACATCGAGTCTGCTGGTTTTACCCAGAGAGCTAATGTCGTCTTCAAACTGTGAGGCAGTTTGCTGTTTTCTGAGAGACGATGGTCTGCGTGTGCTGCTGTTAGCAGTTAGCAGTTAGCAGTTAGCATTTAGCATTTAGCATTTAGCGTGGCCAGCACAAAGGGGGACTGTGCTTTTTTAAACCATAGCTTAATATTAAGTGCAGAAGAATTTTGTCTTGTTTGTGCATCCTCAACCACTGTCGACACAAAAGGACACTAAGTGATTTGTAAACACAAATGTCTTCGTCCAACACTGGTGTCAAACAGATGTTCAGTTCATTCAGAGGAAGATGAGTGTTTGTGTTCAGTCTTCGTCAGGTTTTTCTAACTAACTCTTCATGTTGATCTGATGGTTTCTGGTGGATTCTCATCTTCAGTGTTTGGAGAGAGAAGGCTCGATGTGTTAAAGGCGTCCAGGACATATCAGACTGACTGTATGGACTTAATGCAGAGGAGGTTATATAGAGGTATAAGAGGAGATCATCTGCATATAGTTACATACTCGTCCGTGATATGTCATTAACCCTTGAGGAGAAGCTGCAGAGCTGCTTCAGATATTACTGGTGACAGTGAGCAGCTGCCTTCAGCCTCAGCTGAGAGGGAAACATGAAGAACAGTTATTGGAAATAATGTTTCCATTTTTTCTTCATGATTATTTCATGATTGTAAAACATTAAAGACAGATTCAGGTTCTTCAGATCAGCAGCAGCTGATAATAAACTGCTCTCTGTTCATTTATGACGTCTATTAATGAATCAACACAGAAACAATAATAATAATAATAATAATAATAATAATAATAATAATAATTGAGATTCTTTATCTTGCTGAAAGTTGCAGGTTTGTTTGCTGTGCGTCTGTTTGTAACGTGTTGAAATGTGAATGTTGTAATGTGTGAATGTGCAGCAGCTCTCATTCCTCTGTGAAACAGAACAAAATGTTTTGGCAGAGACTGCGTGACCTTTGACCTCCTCTGATGTCAGCAGGTGTGAGTGATGAACAGTAAACTCAGCGTGACGCTGATGTTTATATTCAAACTAACTGAGTAAATCATTAAATCATATTTCTGACTCAGTCGTGTTTCAACTGAAACGTCAAACTGCAAATAAAAAGAAAGAAAAGGCAGAAAAGACGAGTGAACGCAGGAAACTTTATACGTCTATTATTTATTTATTTATTTATTTATTTATTTAGTAATTTATTGTTAAGTGTTGTCATGACGACTGAAGTTATATTATATTGTTTTATTGTTTTAAAATGAGAATCATTTTATGATGTTTGTCATATTTTCAGACAGACGTCAGGAGGAAACAAAACGCTTCACAGGAAGCTGCAGCCGCCAAAATAAATAAACAAACAAACAAATAAACAAATAAACAAACAAATAAATAAATAACAACCGTTAAAAAGTCAAAATTCTTATTTGATAATTTATAACAGAGCAGAAACCTCGACTTCACAGTTTAAACAGGGACGTTTAGTCCTCATGTGTCTTCATGTGTCCTTCATGTGTCCTTCATGTGTCTTCATGTGTCCTCGTGTGTCTTCATGTGTCCTTCATGTGTCTTCATGTGTCCTCGTGTGTCTTCATGTGTCCTTCATGTGTCCTCATGTGTCTTCATGTGTCCTTCATGTGTCTTCATGTGTCTTTCATGTGTCCTCATGTGTCCTTCATGTGTCTTCATGTGTCTTCATGTGTCCTTCATGTGTCCTCATGTGTCTTCATGTGTCCTTCATGTGTCTTCATGTGTCCTCATGTGTCCTTCATGTGTCTTCATGTGTCTTTCATGTGTCCTCATGTGTCCTTCATGTGTCCTTCATGTGTCCTTCATGTGTCTTCATGTGTCTTTCATGTGTCTTCATGTGTCTTCATGTGTCCTTCATGTGTCTTCATGTGTCTTTCATGTGTCTTCATGTGTCTTTCATGTGTCTTCATGTGTCCTCATGTGTCCTTCATGTGTCTTCATGTGTCTTTCATGTGTCCTTCATGTGTCCTCATGTGTCCTTCATGTGTCTTCATGTGTCCTCATGTGTCCTTCATGTGTCTTCATGTGTCCTCATGTGTCCTTCATGTGTCTTCATGTGTCTTCATGTGTCCTTCATGTGTCCTTCATGTGTCATCATGTGTCTTCATGTGTCTTTCATGTGTCCTTCATGTGTTTTCATGTGTCCTTCATGTGTTTTCATGTGTCCTTCATGTGTTTTCATGTGTCTTCATGTGTCCTTCATGTGTCTTTCATGTGTCATCATGTGTCTTCATGTGTCTTTCATGTGTCCTTCATGTGTCCTTCATGTGTCTTTCACGTGTCCTTCACGTGTCCTTCATGTGTCCTCATGTGTCCTCATGTGTCTTCATGTGTCCTTCATGTGTCCTTCATGTGTCCTTCATGTGTCTTTCACGTGTCCTTCACGTGTCCTTCATGTGTCTTCATGTGTCTTCATGTGTCCTCATGTGTCTTCATGTGTCCTCATGTGTCCTTCATGTGTCTTCATGTGTCCTTCATGTGTCTTCATGTGTCTTCATGTGTCCTCATGTGTCTTCATGTGTCTTCATGTGTCCTCATGTGTCTTCATGTGTCCTCATGTGTCTTCATGTGTCCTCATGTGTCCTTCATGTGTCTTCATGTGTCCTTCATGTGTCCTTCATGTGTCTTCATGTGTCCTCATGTGTCTTCATGTGTCCTCATGTGTCTTCATGTGTCCTCATGTGTCCTTCATGTGTCCTCATGTGTCCTTCATGTGTCTTCATGTGTCCTTCATGTGTCCTTCATGTGTCTTCATGTGTCCTTCATGTGTCTTCATGTGTCCTCATGTGTCTTCATGTGTCCTCATGTGTCCTTCATGTGTCTTCATGTGTCCTCATGTGTCTTCATGTGTCCTCATGTGTCCTTCATGTGTCTTCATGTGTCTTCATGTGTCTTCATGTGTCCTCATGTGTCTTCATGTGTCCTCATGTGTCTTCATGTGTCCTCATGTGTCCTTCATGTGTCTTCATGTGTCCTTCATGTGTCTTCATGTGTCCTTCATGTGTCTTCATGTGTCCTCATGTGTCTTCATGTGTCCTTCATGTGTCCTCATGTGTCTTCATGTGTCCTTCATGTGTCCTCATGTGTCCTCATGTGTCTTCATGTGTCCTTCATGTGTCTTCATGTGTCCTCATGTGTCTTCATGTGTCCTTCATGTGTCTTCATGTGACCTTCATGTGTCCTCATGTGTCCTCATGTGTCTTCATGTGTCCTTCATGTGTCCTTCATGTGTCTTCATGTGTCCTCATGTGTCTTCATGTGTCTTCATGTGTCTTCATGTGTCCTTCATGTGTCTTCATGTGTCCTCATGTGTCCTCATGTGTCCTCATGTGTCTTCATGTGTCTTCATGTGTCCTTATGTGTCCTTATGTGTCCTTATGTGTCCTTCATGTGTCTTCATGTGTCTTTCATGTGTCTTTCATGTGTCTTCATGTGTCCTTCATGTGTCCTTCATGTGTCTTCATGTGTCTTTCATGTGTCTTCATGTGTCTTCATGTGTCCTCATGTGTCCTTCATGTGTCTTTCATGTGTCCTTCATGTGTCTTCATGTGTCCTTCATGTGTCTTCATGTGTCTTTCATGTGTCTTCATGTGTCTTCATGTGTCCTCATGTGTCCTTCATGTGTCTTCATGTGTCTTCATGTGTCTTCATGTGTCCTCATGTGTCCTCATGTGTCTTCATGTGTCCTCATGTGTCCTCATGTGTCCTTCATGTGTCTTTCATGTGTCCTTCATGTGTCTTCATGTGTCCTTCATGTGTCTTCATGTGTCTTTCATGTGTCTTCATGTGTCTTCATGTGTCCTCATGTGTCCTTCATGTGTCTTCATGTGTCTTCATGTGTCCTCATGTGTCCTCATGTGTCTTCATGTGTCCTCATGTGTCTTCATGTGTCCTCATGTGTCTTTCATGTGTCTTCATGTGTCTTCATGTGTCCTCATGTGTCTTCATGTGTCTTCATGTGTCCTTCATGTGTCCTCATGTGTCTTCATGTGTCCTTCATGTGTCTTCATGTGTCCTTCATGTGTCCTTCATGTGTCCTCATGTGTCTTCATGTGTCCTTCATGTGTCCTTCATGTGTCTTCATGTGTCCTTCATGTGTCTTCATGTGTCTTCATGTGTCCTTCATGTGTCCTTCATGTGTCCTTCATGTGTCCTCATGTGTCTTCATGTGTCTTCATGTGTCCTTCATGTGTCCTCATGTGTCTTCATGTGTCCTTCATGTGTCTTCATGTGTCTTCATGTGTCTTCATGTGTCCTCATGTGTCTTCATGTGTCCTCATGTGTCTTCATGTGTCTTCATGTGTCCTTCATGTGTCCTCATGTGTCTTCATGTGTCCTTCATGTGTCTTCATGTGTCTTCATGTGTCTTCATGTGTCCTCATGTGTCCTTCATGTGTCCTCATGTGTCCTTCATGTGTCTTCATGTGTCTTCATGTGTCCTCATGTGTCCTTCATGTGTCTTCATGTGTCCTCATGTGTCCTTCATGTGTCTTCATGTGTCTTCATGTGTCCTCATGTGTCCTTCATGTGTCTTCATGTGTCTTCATGTGTCTTCATGTGTCCTCATGTGTCTTTCATGTGTCTTCATGTGTCTTTCATGTGTCCTTCATGTGTCCTTCATGTGTCTTCATGTGTCTTCATGTGTCTTCATGTGTCCTTCATGTGTCCTCATGTGTCTTTCATGTGTCTTCATGTGTCTTCATGTGTCTTTCATGTGTCTTCATGTGTCTTTCATGTGTCTTTCATGTGTCCTTCATGTGTCCTTCATGTGTCCTTCATGTGTCCTTCATGTGTCCTCATGTGTCTTCATGTGTCTTCATGTGTCCTTCATGTGTCTTCATGTGTCCTCATGTGTCTTTCATGTGTCTTCATGTGTCTTCATGTGTCCTTCATGTGTCCTCATGTGTCCTTCATGTGTCTTCATGTGTCTTCATGTGTCCTTCATGTGTCTTCATGTGTCCTTCATGTGTCTTCATGTGTCTTCATGTGTCTTCATGTGTCCTCATGTGTCTTCATGTGTCCTCATGTGTCCTTCATGTGTCCTCATGTGTCCTTCATGTGTCTTCATGTGTCTTCATGTGTCCTCATGTGTCCTTCATGTGTCTTCATGTGTCTTCATGTGTCCTCATGTGTCCTTCATGTGTCTTCATGTGTCTTCATGTGTCCTCATGTGTCCTTCATGTGTCTTCATGTGTCTTCATGTGTCCTCATGTGTCCTCATGTGTCTTTCATGTCTTCATGTGTCTTTCATGTGTCTTCATGTGTCCTTCATGTGTCCTTCATGTGTCTTCATGTGTCTTCATGTGTCTTCATGTGTCCTTCATGTGTCCTCATGTGTCTTTCATGTGTCTTCATGTGTCTTCATGTGTCTTCATGTGTCTTTCATGTGTCTTCATGTGTCTTTCATGTGTCTTCATGTGTCTTTCATGTGTCTTTCATGTGTCTTTCATGTGTCTTTCATGTGTCCTTCATGTGTCCTTCATGTGTCCTTCATGTGTCCTCATGTGTCTTCATGTGTCTTCATGTGTCTTCATGTGTCCTTCATGTGTCTTCATGTGTCCTCATGTGTCTTCATGTGTCTTTCATGTGTCTTCATGTGTCTTCATGTGTCTTCATGTGTCCTCATGTGTCCTTCATGTGTCTTCATGTGTCTTCATGTGTCCTTCATGTGTCCTCATGTGTCTTTCATGTGTCTTCATGTGTCTTCATGTGTCTTCATGTGTCTTTCATGTGTCTTTCATGTGTCTTCATGTGTCCTTCATGTGTCCTTCATGTGTCCTCATGTGTCTTTCATGTGTCTTCATGTGTCTTCATGTGTCTTTCATGTGTCTTCATGTGTCCTTCATGTGTCCTTCATGTGTCCTTCATGTGTCCTCATGTGTCCTCATGTGTCTTCATGTGTCCTTCATGTGTCTTCATGTGTCTTCATGTGTCCTCATGTGTCTTTCATGTGTCTTCATGTGTCTTCATGTGTCCTTCATGTGTCCTTCATGTGTCCTCATGTGTCCTTCATGTGTCCTCATGTGTCCTTCATGTGTCTTCATGTGTCCTCATGTGTCCTTCATGTGTCCTTCATGTGTCCTTCATGTGTCCTCATGTGTCCTCATGTGTCTTCATGTGTCCTTCATGTGTCCTCATGTGTCCTCATGTGTCCTCATGTGTCTTCATGTGTCTTCATGTGTCTTCATGTGTCCTTCATGTGTCTTCATGTGTCCTCATGTGTCCTTCATGTGTCCTCATGTGTCCTCATGTGTCCTTCATGTGTCTTCATGTGTCCTCATGTGTCCTCGTGTGTCCTTGATGTCCTCGTGCGTCCTCGTGTGTCCTTGATGTCCTTGTGTGTCTCTCAGGTCTCTAAGGAGGTTTTAGTGTTTTCTTCCTGCGGTCTCTATGATCTGATGACCGTGTTGATCCGGATTAAGCAGCGTTTACACAGGAAGTCAGATGAGATCAGATCTGGATCAGATCAGCTCTTTGATCACATGTCAGGATTATTTCTGCTTTAATACTCAGGAAACTAAATCTGCTCTCAGCTGCTTCAAACACATTAATGTTTGATTATTATTTCATCTCTCTGTGAGGTGGTGAATATTAACACTTATATTTATATTACACTAATATTAATAATTATATATTACACTAATATTAATACTCTTTCCATATTTATTAAGGTTTGTTTTTGTTTATTTATATCAGCTTTAGCTTCTCTGTGTTATTTGGGGTAAAAATCATTTTATTTATTTGTAGTTGAAGTGAACATCAGAGCTGAAGCTTTATTGACATGATAAACATGATTCATCCAGTCACAGGAAATGAATCAGCAACAGTTTGGATCATTGATTAATCGTTGAAGTCTTTTTTTAACACAAACATTTGTCTGTCGGTGTGTTCCTGTTTCCTGTTCGGCGTGTTTTGGTGTCTCGGCGGCGGCCCTCAGAGCAGCGCTCCGGCTGTTTGAACGTTTACACTGAGTTTAGGTACGAACAAGAAAATCCCTGTTAAGTTTTCTTGTGTCACTTTGTTGTGAGCTGCGACGCCGGCGTGCAGAATGTGACGCCTCCGCGCTGAAACCTCGCCGCAGCAGCAGAAGAAGAAGAGGAGTGTGTGTCTGAAGGGAGGAGAGTGTGTGTGTTGTTACGGTGTGTGTGTGTGTGTGTGTGTGTGTGTGTGTGTGTGTGTGTATGTGACGAGGGCGGCGGCTCTGAAGTCGGGGCCAGACGTGGCGGCTCCCACGGGGCCTCGGCGCTGAGCTGGTCGGGTTTATTTGACCTCTGACCTCCGAGCGGCCGAGGCCGACGCTCGCTGACACAACAGAGGAGAGAAGAAGAAGAAGGGAGGATGAAAGAAGAACAAAGCTTTGATTTAAAAGTGAGAACAGAAGAAGAGACGAGAGAGGTCAGAGAGGGAAACACGCTTCTAATCAGGACAGGAAGTCAAGAAGAAGAAGAAGCAGCTGACATGATGTAACTTCTGTCCTGAGCTCACACAGCGTTTTATCCACATTTTTCATTTGCACAGAAACAAAAATGTTTCTCTGAACCTGTAAAAAGCTGCTGGAAGATATGAGACAGCAGCTTCAGACGTCTCTGTGCAGGTCACTCGTTTAAGGATCAATAAAAGTGATGATGAGAGAAACTAAATCTAGTTAGTTAGTTATTCATTGATCTCTTCTTACATGACAGAGACGTGTCAAAAAACCTTTTATAACAGAGTCTCTCTTTCATTTCTCTGTTTATAGAAACGTTTATTTCATCAGGATAAACTGAATGATTCAGATCCTGCTGAGTGTTTCTGAGCTGCTGCTGCTGCGTGATGATGCGTTCGGACCGTCAGGTGTTGCGGGGCGGGGTCTACTTCCCACTAGATGCCACTAAATCCTAAACACTGGTCCTTTAACTCTTTTAATTCCAGCATGCTAATGCTAATGCTAACTCCAGGTTGTTAGCATTAGCATTAGCACAGAACATACAAGCAAACTTACCCAACAGTTTTATTTGCACATGTGCACATGGATGATAAAATGATGATGTGTGACTCAGTAATAAATCCTTCCTTCCTCTTATTAACACAAATAAAAATCACTAAAATATTAAAAACATTTAATGCCTGATGAAGTTTATTCTTCTGCTCTCAACCAGTCAAAGACTAAATGAAACGTTTCTGTATGAAAACTAAACTCCAGAACATGCAGAGATGTTTCTGCAGTCAGACACGTCCTCGAAAACGCAGCTTGACTTGATTCTCATGGTTTCAGTTCTGGGTTTGACTGTCTGACTGTTATCACGTCTTCATCATCAAACACCTGCGACGTCAGGATCAAAACCTCACCTGTCCTCACCTGTCCTCACCTGTCCTCACCTGTCCTCACCTGTCTGTCTGTGCCTCTTTCAGGACTGTGGTCTGCTGGTTCAGCCGGGTCGGTCTTGTGGTCTGGAGCCTTTCATCATGTCTCAGAGTCCACTTCAGACCTGCAGCTCAGGACATGAACCAGGTCTGTCTCCAACTGTTCTACACCACCTGTCTCACTATCTCACCTGTCTCACTGTCTCACCTGTCTCTGTCTCACCTGTCCCAGGTCGGTGGGTGGTGCCATGTCTCAGCTGTTCTGACAACAGGACGTGTGATTGGAGGGAGGTTGCCTGGCAACCAGACGGCTGTTACCACCCACTAGTGGACCGCCCGCTGCTGCAGGACTGTATGATGGACAGGAAGGTGAGGTCATGTGATGACGGTTGAGGTCATGTGATGACGTTTTCTTCACCTTCAGCTCATCAGACTCTTTATGTTTCCTGTTTCGTCTCCTGCTCAGCTGTTGTTCATCGGCGACTCGACCAATCGCGGGATGATGTACTTCCTGATGGAGCGGGTGAACTCCAGCCTGGAGGACTGGGGGAAGGCTCACGACACGCTGGTCTACAGGAACCTGAACGGGGGTCGGACGCTGGTCGGATACTCGTATTATCCTCAGTTCTGGTTGGAGAAGAAGCGGCGGCCGACGTTCAGACAGGCGCTGCAGCAGCTGCTGCACAGGTGAGATCACCACGCGCCGTTACGGGTGGCTTCACCTGAAGGTCATGTGATGTATGATGTTTTACGTCTCTGCAGGTCACGACCTCTGCAGAACTCTCACCTGACTGTGCTGGTGGTGGGAGGAGTCCAGTGGCTCAACACCAACCACCTGGCGACGGTCAGAGAGGTGCTGGACAGGTGAGCACGCACACGCACACACACACACACACACACACACACACACACACACACACACACACACTAGACACTATACAATTTAAACTATAAATACAGTAAGTTAACGTATTTAGGTGTCGTTAACTTTGCTGGTCAAAGATGAAAGAGAAGGACAATATTTTATAAACATATCATTCATTTGTGTTCAATTAAATATTATTATAGTTTAATGCTTTGAACCAGTTTGTGGGTTAAAATTTGACCCAGTTTGGGTCGATATAGCAGCAACAACATCAGATTAACGGTGTTACACACAACAAGCTTCAGCTAAAAACTGTCACAGATGAATTCTTCTTGTGCGAAACGATGTGCAGATGACAAGTTATTAACAATCAATAACAAACTGTCTGACATGAGCAGATTATAGATAGATAGATTATAACAAGCTTTAGTTTGGTTCAATAATAAAAACATTTCACAAATTTCACATTTAAACCCAGTGATTTTTACTGGAAACCAGAGAAACCAGAGCACAAACCAACAATCAGCATAAGATCCTCGATACAAAGACAATCTGTTCAGGATCATAACATGACAAAAAGTCTCACATGCTAAATAAAGACATTTCTGAGAAGCTCAACTTGTCGTCTGGTGACTCGTGTAGAGACGAGCATAAACATCCTCAACGGTTCATTTCGAGGAGCCTGAACTGATAAAGTTCTTCGTCTTTAGATCAGAAACATGTAAAACAGTTTAGTTGAGACACTCTGGAGGTTTACTGACTGTTTCTCCAGCCGGCTGCTCTCAAGATTCAACACAAACGTGAGAAAAGGATCCATAAATATCTTCAGCTCATCCAGGAAAGATGAAATCAAAATAACATTTCAGTTTAGAGGAACTTCAAGATACTAACATTCAGTTTCTGTTGCAGGTTTTTAAAGTTCTGTTTGTGTTAAAAGCTCTGAATGCATCACACAGACTTCAGAGGCGTTCAGGGTGAATTTTGGGATGTTTTAAGTTTTGGATCTCGATATGAAGTCTTCTTGGAGTCTCGTACTGCTGTGAACTTCACATCAGCCGACACAAATCCCCTCTGAAATTGTATTTATTGAGATATTTCACTCAAACCCAAATATTTCAACCTCATGGTGGCGCTAGAGAGACAGTCAGAGGATCACCGAAGTCAGTAAGAAACATCGTCTGAAGAGCAGGAAATAATAGTTGAGATATTTCCGTCAGTGGTGGACCGCAGTCTACACTCTGGCACTTAACTGAGTCTTTTTTAATTATTCTTATTTTTTCTTAGTACAATGACATCATGAAAAACTCAACAAGTGACATTAAACACAAATTAAACGGACAGAAGAGCTAAATAACAGAGGACCTAACACGGTTCCCTGTGGAACACCTTTGTCCGTCCGTGACCTTTTTATTCCTTAATAGTCCCAAATATATCCTCAGGAGTTCATCTTCATCGCAGTTCTCCTTCCTGTATACTTGTTTTAGTCTTTGGTGAGACTTTCATCATTTTATTGGCAACCATTAAAGAATATATCAGATATATCTTACTGGGCGTTTTTCTGCCCTCGGCCAGGTCTTACAGGCAGCTTCATTCACCAGTGTCGTGGTTTGGATTAATCACAGATTAACTGACGAGACAAAACTCATTTTTCACTGCAAATCAAAGTCTGATTTTTGGTCTGACGACACTTTGATCTTCCTCAGAGAGTCCCTCAGTGAGATCCTGGTGGTGGTGAAGTCTTTGGGGATGGGCTTCCATCTTCCTGTGAACGGGATCCGGTCCCTCAGTCTGGTAGGTTTCCTGTTCCTGCTGCATGTCGGAGTTAAAAACATCCCATCATGTTCACTTTAATGCCAACAGTATATGAAATAATGCAGCTCAAAGTTCTTTACAACAAAAGAATTTACATGCTTCACTAAGTGCTTCACATCAAAAAAAGACGTAAAAGACAGAAAATAAAACTCTTTTGATAATGTTAATAAAACACAAGATAAAATAAAGTGAATGCGTACTTCAGTGGTTTTAATTTGAGACTTAATACGTGAAAACTCAGGAAGTATTTCACCATCCTCGCCTCGCTCTCTGATTCAACAAAGGTCTCAATTAACTGAAATAAGCCTCTTTCAGTTTACCCCGAACATCTTCCCACGGGTTTAACCTCACTGTGGGTTTTATCTGTGTCGGGCGCAACCTGAAGCTGCCCTGGAAAAAAAAAAAACACACTTAGTGACAATGTGGGGGTTTAAAACACACACTACAGTCTTTTTTGTCAAACCTAAGATGTATGTAAAATACTCTGCTTTGAATAATAATGTGTCTGATATAGTTTTTCCACAAAAAAAGTTAAATTATCTTGTTAAAATCCTTAAAATCTCCTTCTTCCCCCTCATTAAAAATTCCAGACTCTACAAATATGTAAATATATTTCACCTCAAACTTGCAGGACACAAGATGTCTCCTTCCTTCTCAGTATGTTTGAACTGGAGGCTTCAAGTTTCCACATCACACTTGTGTAAGTTGAATACTGAACCATGATTGGCTCCAAACTAGCGGTGATGTCATAAATCCTGCTTGTAGGTACACGCCTTAAAATTGGATTTTCAATGAGCTCAGAAAAAACTTTCAGCAGACGAATGTGAAAACAAACTCGACACTGCGCACACATCATCCTGCACAGAGACGCTCAAACATCCAACTGTCAGAACAAGAAGAAAGTACAAGTACATAAGTATTATGAGCCTGATGTAGTTAAAGTATTGCAGTAAAAGTACATAAGTATTATGAGCTTGATGTAGTTAAAGTATTGCAGTAAAAGTACATAAGTATTATGAGCTTGATGTAGTTAAAGTATTGCAGTAAAAGTACATAAGTATTATGAGCTTGATGTAGTTAAAGTATTGCAGTAAAAGTAGTGGTTTGGTCCCTCTGACTGATATATTATTATATATGACATCATTAGATTATTAATAGTGAAGCATCAGTGTTAGAGCAGCATGTTACTGTTGTAGCTGCTGGAGGTGGAGCTAGTTTACACTACTTTATATACAGTTAGCTAGTTTAGTCCAGTGGTTCCCAACCTAGGGGTCGGGGCCCCTCCAAAGGGTCAGCAGATAAATCTGAGGGGTGGTGAGATGATTAATGGGAGAGGAAAGAAGAAAAAACAAAGTTCTGATACACAAATCTGTTTTCAGTTTTTGGACTTTTTCTCTAATCTTTGATTTTTGCTGAAATATTGGATCATTTGAACATTTATTGAAATGAAAGCATGTGAGAAGTTTAGAGGGAAAAATCACTATTTGGTGGAGCTGTTAACAACTCATAGACATGTGAAATGTGACCCCGACTACACACTGCTTTTTGTAAGACGTCAAAAGACAAAAAGGTTGGAAACCACTGGTTTCATCTTTAACAATGTGTTGTATTTTAAAAGCTTGTTATATTATCCATTGTGTCAAATATTCATCTGAAAAGTAACTAAAGCTGTCAAATAAATGTAGTGGAGTAGAAAGTACAATATTTCCCTCTGAAATGTAGAAAGTAGCATCACATGGAAATACTCAAGTAAAGTACAAGTACCTCTAAACTGTACTTCAGTTCAGTACTTGAGTAAATGTACTTTGTTACTTTCCACCACTGAGTGCAGACCTATTTTTAAAAAAATAGTCTTTGTCTTCTGTTTATTTTTAACTTTTACTGCTCATCTGCTCTTTTTCTGAGACTGTAAATGAGGTTTTTATAAGAAGATAATCACACAGAGCTTCCTGTAGAGAGACGTTAGTAACCTCGAGTTCTTCTGAGACAAAACATCAGCATCATTATCTGAAAACTGTGGAAGTTCAGTTCATTCAGAAAAAGAAAAAAATAGATGAAAAAAATATATATATAATATATATATAAAACTCAGAGTCAAAGGTTTGACTGTCAGAATTATGTATTTAAATTAGAATTTTGAGTATTTTTTGATAATCATTTCTAATTTTTTTATGTTTGATATGCATTCATTTCTTCTTCAGCTGAATCTGATCCTGTTTTGTGGTTTGTTGTTTGGTTATTGATCTCTCAGAGAGAAATCCAAGATCTGTACCAAGAGAACCGCAACATCATCACCACAGCAAAGCATCATGGGTATGAGGTGATCGACACGTTTGGCATCACGATGGGTCGATACAAAGAGTTCCTGCAGGGACGATGCGCCTGCCACTTTCATGAGGTGACACACTAAATCACGTTTATTGATTTTTCCCTCAGATTGTCGTTAAGGAACAGTCACAGTTGTTTTGTTCTCCTTCAGGAGCGAGACGAACATTCAGAGGATCTTTGTTCAGATTTAAATATCATTGTGGAGTTCCTCAGGGCGCCATTCTCGGTCCTCTTCTGTTCTATCCCAACATGCTTGTACGAGATAAACCTGACAGTTTCTGATGCTCAGATATTAAAAAACTGAATAAATAAGGGCTCACTGAATGATTAAAGAGCTGTGTGGTGTAAACTGATGGTGGGGATTGATCAGGGTGATGGTGGGGATGGATCAGGGTGATGGTGGGGATGGATCAGGGTGATGGTGGGGACGGATCAGGGTGATGTTGGGGATGGATCAGGGTGATGGTGGGGATGGATCAGGGTGATGTTTGGGATGGATCAGGGTGACGGTGGGGATGGATCAGGGTGATGGGGATGGATCAGGGTGATGGTGGGGATGGATCAGGGTGATGGTGGGGATGGATCAGGGTGATGGTGGGGATGGATCAGGGTGATGGTGGGGATGGATCAGGGTGACGGTGGGGATGGATCAGGGTGATGGTGGGGATGGATCAGGGTGATGGTGGGGATGGATCAGGGTGACGGTGGGGATGGATCAGGGTGACGGTGGGGATGGATCAGGGTGATGGTGGGGATGGATCAGGGTGACGGGGATGGATCAGGGTGACGGTGGGGATGGATCAGGGTGATGGTGGGGATGGATCAGGGTGACGGTGGGGATGGATCAGGGTGATGTTTGGGGATGGATCAGGGTGATGTTTGGGGATGGATCAGGGTGACGGTGGGGATGGATCAGGGTGATGGGGATGGATCAGGGTGATGGGGATGGATCAGGGTGATGGTGGGGATGGATCAGGGTGATGGTGGGGATGGATCAGGGTGATGGGGATGGATCAGGGTGATGGTGGGGATGGATCAGGGTGATGGTGGGGATGGATCAGGGTGACGGTGGGGATGGATCAGGGTGACGGTGGGGATGGATCAGGGTGACGGTGGGGATGGATCAGGGTGATGGTGGGGATGGATCAGGGTGACGGTGGGGATGGATCAGGGTGACGGTGGGGATGGATCAGGGTGACGGTGGGGATGGATCAGGGTGATGTTGGGGATGGATCAGGGTGACGGTGGGGATGGATCAGGGTGATGTTTGGGGATGGATCAGGGTGACGGTGGGGATGGATCAGGGTGACGGTGGGGATGGATCAGGGTGACGGTGGGGATGGATCAGGGTGATGTTTGGGGATGGATCAGGGTGATGTTTGGGGATGGATCAGGGTGATGTTTGGGGATGGATCAGGGTGACGGTGGGGATGGATCAGGGTGACGGTGGGGATGGATCAGGGTGATGTTTGGGGATGGATCAGGGTGACGGTGGGGATGGATCAGGGTGACGGTGGGGATGGATCAGGGTGATGTTTGGGGATGGATCAGGGTGACGGTGGGGATGGATCAGGGTGACGGTGGGGATGGATCAGGGTGACGGTGGGGATGGATCAGGGTGACGGTGGGGATGGATCAGGGTGATGGTGGGGATGGATCAGGGTGATGTTTGGGGATGGATCAGGGTGATGGTGGGGATGGATCAGGGTGACGGGGATGGATCAGGGTGATGGTGGGGATGGATCAGGGTGACGGGGATGGATCAGGGTGACGGTGGGGATGGATCAGGGTGACGGTGGGGATGGATCAGGGTGACGGTGGGGATGGATCAGGGTGATGGTGGGGATGGATCAGGGTGATGGTGGGGATGGATCAGGGTGATGTTTGGGGATGGATCAGGGTGATGGTGGGGATGGATCAGGGTGACGGTGGGGATGGATCAGGGTGATGTTTGGGGATGGATCAGGGTGATGGTGGGGATGGATCAGGGTGACGGTGGGGATGGATCAGGGTGATGGTGGGGATGGATCAGGGTGACGGTGGGGATGGATCAGGGTGATGTTTGGGGATGGATCAGGGTGACGGTGGGGATGGATCAGGGTGATGGTGGAGCCTCCTGCGCTGTAAAATGACTCAATTCTATCTGCTCACTAGTTTAAATTATTTGTAATGTTGAAATTAGCGGCTGCAGAGCGAGCAGCGTTGAGGCGCTACTACGTCACACCAGAAAGTGTTTACGTAACGTCTGTAGTCGCAGTTTGCATCGCAGCCAGATGACACTGAAAAAAATGAAAGCAGGATGCTGGAAAGGTTGCTGGTTGTACAGCAGCTAAACAGTCTTTACAGCTTTCCAGAGGATGGACGTTTACAATCATGTCTGGAGTCGATCTTCCTCCGTCATCAGCCGACTGTCTGCTTAACGAGACTCAGCTGCAGGATTTTCTACTGTTTCATCTTCAATCAGTGATGAAGTTTTCAAACATGATTCTTCCTTCTGTTACTCAGCTGAAGGAATATAATATATGTGTGCTAAAGCTAAGCTAATGAGCTAACCCAATCACAGTAGAGGCTCATTAATAATGCAGAAGCAGCCTGCTGGAGGACAGACGGGGAGAAATCACTAATGTCACAGATATGTTTAAAATACACCCAGAGAGAGAGAGAGAGAGAGAGAGTATTTTTAACTTTCTCCTCATTTCTGTGGCTCATGGTACTCTTTAAAATATAACTGTTTCACCAGAAAATAAAACAAAATCAATCTGGAAATACACGGCCAACGACTGTTTCAAGTTGAATTGAATTTGTAATGTACTTTAGAGAGAAAATGTGTTTCACCGGCTCGTAAAGTTCAGACTGTGAGCAGCTGCTGAACATGTGGCTGTTTTAATGATGAACGCAGGTAAATCAAATACAGATATTCTCTCACACAGAAACGTTAAAGCACAAAGAAGCATCAATAATCCTAAAAATAGATATTTATTCTCATTTTCCACCTGGAAGTTTATTGAAAAGCTATTTTAAAATAATGATTTTGGTTCCAACTCTGGTCTTAATTTGGGATTTATCCGTCATTTCTCTCAGTAATAATAAATAAATAAATAATGTTACAGTTTCTGACCAACATGAAACTCTCAACAAAAGACGAACGAACGGTTGTGTTAGAAAATATCTGCTTCTTTAGTAAAAGTCAAAGCTGGAAGACTGTGGACATAAAAACTGAAGGAACTCGAGTCAACTACGAATCCCATGATGCATTTCAGTGATGATGATTCGTTACAGGAACGACGTGAACGCAGCGTTTTAATGCGTTCATGTTGAGGAAACTGATTTCACTGCAACTTAAATTATGAATTCAACAACAGAGCGTTCACTTACTCCAGAGCTTTTTCATGGTCTTCGTCAGCTGGTGAATATTTGTTATGGGTTTTATTGTTTAATTATTTGTTTATTTTTTGAGTCAAACTGATTTTTTTTAAATGTTTTTTTTTATCTTAGAGGTTTTAAGAGTTTTATCTTTCATCATTTTCTGGTTCAGACTCAGAAACCACAGTTTAAACTTTTACATCAGATTGATTATTTGTATAAATGGACGACATTTATTTAATCATCATGGATTAAATGTTGAATCAGCAGATAAATATTCCAACAGGTGATGTTTATCTCACCAGCAGCTTCTATCGATTGATAAAATGTTTAAACTTTAGTTCCGGTGAGTTTCTGAGTGTTGAACTGACAGATGTTCGGTCCTCTTGTGTTCACCAGGTGGAGAAGTTATCTTCCTCCGAGTCTTCAGGCGACACGACGTCCACGACCAACAGAACCAGATTCACCAGACCTGGACCCGCGCTCAGCAGCCAATCAGCCACCCTGAACACTAATCAGGAGGCGGGGTCTAATGCCTCGTCCTATCACGTGAGAGGACCGGTGAACCAGGTGTACTCTGAGATCCTGCTGAGCCGCCTGTGTCCCAGAAATACCTGAGAGAGAGTGTGTGTGTGTGTGTGTGTGTGTGTGTGTGTGTGTGTGTGTGTGTGTGTGTGTGTGAGACCTGAACTTGAAAGGTCATGAGGTCATGAGGTCGCCGTCTGCAGGGAGGAGAGATGAAAGAAGAAAGAAACGATGCCAGCTGAACATTTTGAAGAACTCATTTGCATTTTTCTGTTTTTCTGCAGGACGACAGAAATGTGACTCTTCTTTAGTTTTCTCAGTAACTAAACTAACGAGCCCTCAAACACACGAGAAAATATGTCTTTACCCACCTGTGAATCAGAACAAAGACAGAAAATCAACAGAAATCTAATGCTGCTCAAGTTTAGAAGCCAAATATTGAAAACTGAATGAAGATATTCTTCAGCATCAGCATCAGCAGCTCTCCAGTTTCCACCTGACAGATTCTGATTGTCTGACTTTTTGTAATCTGCAACACAGATTTTCTAATTAAACTGCTGATTTTCTAAAGTTCAGCAGCGACAGTTTACTGCAGCAGCAACTTCCTGCTGTTAACTGCAAACTGTGTAATGTGTAGAAGCTGCTTTATAACGTAGAGAAACAAGTTTCAGATGTTACATTCTGCTGTTTATCAGCTGGTTTCTAATCACAGCAGCTAGTTTCCAGTGTTGTTGTTGTTGCTTTCTGCTGTGTAGTAATAACTCTTTAATGCACAGCAGCTAGTTTTTCATTTGGAAAATATAGTTGTAAATAATTTCAGCTACATTCTAGTTTCTAATGAAACCGGCTAGTTTTTAATGTTCACCTGCTGGTTACTGAGATGCAGCAGCTGCTTGCTGCTGTGTAGCAGCTCTGTAATGTGCACCAACTTCTTAATGTGAAAAAAACAGTTCAAGGACTTCAGCTACAGTTCAGTGTTGGTGTCTAATGTGTTCTAACCAGCTGCTAAAGCTCACCAGATACTCTGTTATGCACATAAATAGTTTCTAATCAAACCAGCTAGTTTTAGTGTTCACCTCTAGTTCTTAAGACGCAGCAGCTACCAAAGAAAGCCATCTTTAAAAGTGGAAAACTAGTTTCAAATGCAGCTGAGCTGCATTCTAGTGTTCACCACCAGCTAGTGTCTCTAATGCGTTTATGTTGCACATCAGCTAGTTTCTGATGCTACTACAGTAATAACTAATACTACAGTAGCTAAAGAGCGGCTAGTTTCTGATGCTACTACAGTAGTAACTAATACTGCAGTAGCTAAAGAGAGGCTAGTTTCTGATGCTACTACAGTAATAACTAATACTGCAGTAGCTAAAGAGAGGCTAGTTTCTGATGCTACTACAGTAATAACTAATACTACAGTAGCTAAAGAGCGGCTAGTTTCTGATGCTACTACAGTAGTAACTAATACTACAGTAGCTAAAGAGCGGCTAGTTTCTGATGCTACTACAGTAGTAACTAATACTGCAGTAGCTAAAGAGAGGCTAGTTTCTGATGCTACTACAGTAATAACTAATACTGCAGTAGCTAAAGAGAGGCTAGTTTCTGATGCTACTACAGTAATAACTAATACTACAGTAGCTAAAGAGCGGCTAGTTTCTGATGCTACTACAGTAATAACTAATACTGCAGTAGCTAAAGAGAGGCTAGTTTCTGATGCTACTACAGTAATAACTAATACTGCAGCAGCTAAAGAGAGGCTAGTTTCTGATGCTACTACAGTAATAACTAATACTGCAGTAGCTAAAGAGAGGCTAGTTTCTGATGCTACTACAGTAATAACTAATACTGCAGTAGCTAAAGAGCGGCTAGTTTCTGATGCTACTACAGTAATAACTAATACTGCAGTAGCTAAAGAGAGGCTAGTTTCTGATGCTACTACAGTAATAACTAATACTGCAGTAGCTAAAGAGAGGCTAGTTTCTGATGCTACTACAGTAATAACTAATACTACAGTAGCTAAAGAGAGGCTAGTTTCTGATGCTACTACAGTAATAACTAATACTGCAGTAGCTAAAGAGAGGCTAGTTTCTGATGCTACTACAGTAATAACTAATACTGCAGTAGCTAAAGAGCGGCTAGTTTCTGATGTGCAGCTGATCTCTTCAGGTTTTAAACAGTAACATCAGGATGAACATCTGTGTTGGGCTGTCCTCTCAGGCCTGTTTCACCTGTAACCACACCCACCAGTGATGTCACAGTGTCCTGGAGTACACCTGTGTGTCACAGCAGCAGGTTACTGGAGGTCAGCGGAGAGAAGATGTTCATGTCTGTCTTTAATGTGAGAGTTTAAAATGCAGCGTTGGAGTTTAATATCTGATAATGAATCAAACACTAATGTCGCTCTCTCTGTCTGCTCCACATATACAGTATATATATAGTATATATATATATATATATATTTCTGTTTATACCTCAGTCTGTGACTTTGTGAGACGACGTCTGAAACCAAAGACTCGATGAAAACTTGTTTCGTCTTATATATGAAAGATTCTCTGCTTATATTTCTATATTTTTCTACAGATGTATATTGTGCCTTTTATCTCTGAACATGTTTACATGCTGGAAAACAGAATATATGAATATTTATATGAATGTTATGACTCTTCTTCTGCTCTTTAAAGTATAACATGTTTATTAATAACAAATCAATCTGAAGAAATTAGTTTATTTTATTCTGTTTATTTCATGATCATCAGAATCTGTTTCTTCAAACTTTCACTAATGCACATTTTCAACTGTTAGATTTTCTTTATATATTTTAATAAATCTTTACCATAAAAATGATGTTTCATGAATCTGACTTGTTAATCAGCTGCATGTTTTTGTTTTGTTGAATTGATGAAGTTTTATCTGCGGACGACAGGAACTCTTCACATCTGACAAAAGACCAGCAGGAAAATTAATTCTTCACACAAACAAAAGTTCTAAACTCAAAGTCCACTTACTCCAGAGCTTTTTGATGGATTCTCCCTCCACTGATGGGCTGAAAGCTCCAGAAACAGTTGAGTGAAGTTTTGTTCAATCAAACTGATAAAAAAAATGTTTTAAAATGTTTTTAAATATGTTGCCTATAACCTTTTATCTTTAATGTGATTTTTTTAAATTTTAACTAACATTCACACCAAACTGCATTAAAAACTCATGCAGTTCCACTGCATATTAATTAGTTGATAAATCTGTTAATTCATAAAATGTCTTAATATTTCAATGTTAAATAGTGTTTAATTGACAGAAATTGATTAATGATTCCACTTTAGATCCAAACAGAACTGATTATGATTAAAATAACCACAAAACCAAACTATTAAACATCAGACAGCAGCTCCTCGGTTATAACTTTTATAACTTTTATAACTTTTATAACTTTTAACCTTTGTTATAAGTGATGTTTTTCCGGTGTCAGACTGTTAAATTAGCGGATATCTGAATGGAGTTCGGTCTGTGATCGATCATCAGGTTCTTCACTGAAGGATCAGATATCACCTCGGTGCATAAATAACCCAGCTGTCAGTCTCTCTGCTCCGTCCAATCAGCGTCCAGCTCTGACGTCAGCTGTGACTATGAAGCCTCTGCTGCTCCAATCAGGATCCTGCAGGACCCAGACTGGTCCGGTCGGTCCCGCTTCCTCTGCTGCAGAATAAGAAGCAGTCTGCGGGCTGAACGGGATCCTCCAGCAGGGACTCACATCACTCATCCTCCCGGCAGTCAGAGCGGGATCCTCCGCGCGGACTGAGACCAGGATTTACCCACCTGCTCCCGACCCGGGTTTTAGTATGAGACTGGTGGACAGACTGATGAGGAGGTCATGGAGACACGGAGCTGCGGAGTCCGACACATGTGCACCCTGACCCTGCTGCTGGCCTCCGTGTGTCCGCTGTGCTGCAGAGCCAGCTGGGTGTGAGTATGAGACCAGACTCCGTTAACAGAACCGTGAATCTGAGGCTCACCTGCTCCGGGATCCGGGCTCCCGGGCTCCGGGCTCCGGGCCCCGGGCTCCCGGCTCCTGGGCTCCGGGCTCCGGGCTGCGGGACGCACCGCCTCACATGAGTCTATAATCCACATAATAAGATGTTAGATGCTGTAAATATAAAGTTATTTATTCTGTTAAAACACGTCGAGCGTCGCGTCTTCAGAATTATATTTCATGGAAACAAAAGCAGATTTTTTAGCAGTTTTCCAGACTTGGATGTCTGTATTTAAACTGTTTTGACGCTTTTATTACGCAATTCAGTCTGGAGATCCAATAAAACCAAATTCCATTTAAAACATCTGATTTATAGATTTTATTCAGGAGCTGCAGCTTCTGGGACAAAATATCACTTAAACACAACATATTAAACACAACATATTAAACACAACATATTAAACACAACATATTAAACACAACATATTAAACTCAGCTGAAGGATGAAGCTAAATTAACTCTAAAATGTAGAATTTTCTGGACATGAAAGCAGAGTTTGTCCAGCTGCGTTCAGGCCTCTGTGTGTCTGTTTGGAATCCGCCTAATTTCATTAACAGAGCAGTGAATTGAAGGCTCTTCTGTCTGTTTCTACGAGCAAACATCATTTCAGATATTATCCAGTAAAGTGGAAAAGTCCATAAAATATCAGTTTTGTAAATAAAACACCAACATTTTTGGGATTAATTGTGCGCGCGCGGGTTTGACGCAGAAACTTTGTGCGTCCAATAAAGTGAAATTCCAGTGAAGAAAAGCGGTGATTTCACGGCTGAGCGCGCAGTTTGATCCTCAGTGACCCAGCAGACGTGTTCACCTGGTTTTCATTCACTATTCAGTGTTTTACTTCTAACAGCTGTGATTTAACGGAAACAGGTGAATGCGCGAGACACTTATCTGAAATTTAAATCAGTCAGCTGTGGGAATAATTCTGTAAAAAAAAAAAAAATAAGCGACACATCTGTTCTGTTTATTCATTCACTGTTTAATAAAAGCAGAATAAATCACCTGAGGGACTCTGTGCGCTGTTAACGCGCATGCGCACCGCTCCAGTAATTATGACAGTATCAGTTTCAGCAGTCAGAGCTTCACAAGTGGATCATTTTTAAATTTGACATTTTATTAAAATAAATGTCAATCAGCAGTTTATACACCGTTTGACCTTTGACCTTCACATGTGCAGATTTGTTATTTATTTCAGTGTATAAACGCAGTTCAAAGGTTGTAAAAAAACTGCTCAGTGTGATGGTGATGATGGTGGTGGTGGTGGTGGTGATGATGATGGTGATGATGATGATGATGATGATGATGATGGTGATGATGATGATGGTGATGATGATGGTGGTGATGATGGTGATGATGGTGGTGGTGGTGATGATGATGATGATGATGATGGTGGTGATGATGGTGATGATGGTGGTGGTGGTGGTGGTGATGATGATGGTGATGATGATGATGGTGATGATGGTGATGATGATGTTGGTGCCGGTGTCGCCTGCAGGCGGTTGGGTCTGACCCCGGCGGGAGTCCCGGAGAAGCTGGGCTGCAGCTCGCCCCCGCTCAGCCCCAAACAGCGCGAGCTGTGCCGGAAGAAGCCGTTCCTGCTGCCCAGCATCCAGGACGGAGCCCGGCTGGCCGTCACCGAGTGTCAGAGCCAGTTCAGACACGAGAGGTGGAACTGCTCCACCGGAGACCGGCAGTCCGTGTTCGGCCACGAGCTCACGAGCGGTGAGCACTGATCAGTTCATTCATGAACCTTAATGAACCTTTAATTACAGTTCACTAATTCACTAATCCCTTCAACTGTTCATTAGTCTGAAAACTGAAATCACATTTAATCTCATTTCTCGTGTTTTAAGGGTTAAAAAACAAGAACCGGAAGTCTCATATCAATTTAGCTTCAGAAGCTCTTAATTAACTAATGAAGCAGATTTTAAATAAATGACTTTGCATCTTAATTCACACATTAATTCTCATCAGTTTACATTAAATCTGAAACATGTTCAGCTGCCAGTTGATGATGTTTTAAAGGATTTGAACAGTTTAATCAGATATGAAACATATTTATGGACACATGATGAAACATGTGAAGGGTTTTACTGAGTCGATTCATTAATGTGGTTTTAACATATAAACAATAATAATAATAATAGAGGCAAAGACTTTGTGGTTAATTAACAGATAAATGAAGAAGTTAAAAACCTTTAAACAGCATAAAAATCTTCCTCAAATGTTTTCCTTGATTAAAAGAAATAAGAGATTAGTTTATATGATATTTTACAGGATTTAAACCCATTAAACCCATTAAACCCATTAAACAAGAACCAGAAAGAGTCTTTAAGGAGTTTATTTGTTCAGATGAAAGAATCTCTGCGTGTGTCTTCAGGGATCATTTAAGATTGAATTTAAGGATATTTTCTTTCCTCCACAATCATCATGAAGCTGAATCAGCAGCAGTTTAACGTCTCCGAGCCTCTGAAGTTGTGAATCGTTGTAGTTGTGAATAGTCGTAGTTGTGAATAGTTGTAGTTGTGAACCAGAGTTGCAGCGTTTGTCTCGTGACGTCTCTTCAGTTCTTAAAGCTGAACTTTAATCCAATCAGCAGCGTTTTATAGGAGGGTTTATTATATATATATATATATATACGTTCAGAGCTTGACTCAGAAAGGTGATTTTAATGGACGTTCAGACGCTGCAGATTATATCTGAGAGTCATGTTAGATAACAAATGTTTCTGTGTGGGTCACATGTTTCCTGTCAGGACATTAAAAGCATGTGAGGCGTCTGTAACTGGCTGTAATGAGTTCAGCGTCTTCATGCTGACAGAGAAGTCGCTGTTCGTAGATCGAGGCTTTAAAACGGCCAAAATCCAAATAATAAAAAAGGTGAATGAATGTTTATCTTCAGGATGTGTTTCACTCTTTCACACACACACATCCTGGTAAATTACTGGGAAAACCTGTCAGGCAGCTTTCACTGTTCACACCTGCAGCTGCGTTCAGGAACATTTCCAGCTTGAACCTTTTTTCACATGTGACGAGGAGACGCAGGAGCAGGTGAGACGAAGGAGAAGAAGAAGATGTGGCGAGGCCGGATGTATGAGGATGTATGAGGATGTATGAGGATGTATGAAGATGTATGAGGATGTATGAAGATGTATGAAGATGTATGAGGATGTATGAGGATGTATGAGGATGTACGAAGATGTATGAAGATGTACGAGGATGTATGAAGATGTATGAAGATGTATGAGGATGTATGAGGATGTATGAAGATGTATGAGGATGTATGAGGATGTATGAGGATGTATGAGGATGTATGAGGATGTATGAGGATGTACGGCGGGCGGCGAGGAGCTGCTCGTGTCCCGTCAGTGTTAATACGCAACGTAAACAAGTCACAGATGTAAATACATCAGCAGCTTCAGGGTCATATAGGAGAGAAGAGTAGTGACTCAGTGTCGCAGCATTCAAATAAACTAAACTATGACAATTTTTCACACATTTGTATAAGAGATAAAATTCATTCTGTACTCAGCGAAGCAACATTAGTGAATCTAATATGTTGTTATGATGATGACATTATTAACTAGAAATTCAGTTGTTCTTTAATAATATAATATAATAATAAAACTTCTCGCTGGATAGTTCTGAAAGAGAAGAAATCTGTTTTTATTTTATTTTATTATACAGCTGCTGTGTTGATATTTATCTACATCCAGTTTAAATCTTTAATCAATAAATTCATCTGAAGGATAAATTAACAGGTTTTAAAATGTATTTCTTTGTGTTTAGGAGGAAGCGGCTGTTAATCCAGAGTTCATTATATTTACCAAGTATTGTAAATATAATGTATATATATATATATATATATAACATCCACATTGTTTATATTAATCTGCTGTAACTGTTATTGATTCTACAGTCTGAACATGTTGCTGTGCTGCTGCTAGCATGTTGCTGTGCTGCTGCTAGCATGTTGCTATGCTGCCGCTAGCATGTTGCTGTGCTGCCGCTAGCATGTTGCTGTGCTGCCGCTAGCATGTTGCTATGCTGCCGCTAGCATGTTGCTATGCTGCCGCTAGCATGTTGCTGTGCTGCTGCTAGCATGTTGCTGTGCTGCCGCTAGCATGTTGCTGTGCTGCTGCTAGCATGTTGCTATGCTGCTGCTAGCATGTTGCTGTGCTGCCGCTAGCATGTTGCTGTGCTGCCGCTAGCATGTTGCTGTGCTGCCGCTAGCATGTTGCTGTGCTGCTGCATCTGACCACTAACTTCCTCCGTGTGGTCGTCCACACGTTTTCCAAATGAGTCGATAACTTTCAATATCGTTTCCACTGATGTGTTTGTAGCCTCCTCTGAAACGAACCTTTTGCTTTCTTCTCCATGTGGTATCTGTCGGCGTCTCGTCATAACTCTGCCCTGAACCATCTTTGAACGGGAGGGTTTAAGAGACTGAAGGCTTCGTATTTTTATCATACTTTGGGCAGAGTTGTGTTGTCGATAAGTATTATGTCGGGACTCTTTGCGGAGCACGGAGGGATGTGACTGCTCAGCACGCCATCCAACCAGATGCCATTTTCCCTGAAATGATACAAGGTCTTGAGGTGGGAAACTGGCGCTACAGATTTTCCTGAACATGGATCCCTGCTCCCCTTCACACATGACCCCAGGCAGGACTGCCTGTAGAAAACTGGATTCAGCTTTGGATCTGCTAAAAGTTTGAGTCAAAACGTTTGAAGAAGCTGACGTGTAAAATCTGATGTTAACGCTTGCTTTGTTGTTTCTGGTCGTGCAGGAACTAAAGAGACGGCGTTCTTGTACGCGGTGATGGCGGCAGGGCTGGTCCACGCCGTCACGCGCTCCTGCAGTCAGGGCAACCTGACGGAGTGCGGCTGCGACGCCCGGCGGCAGGGCGGCGGCTCGCCGGCCGAGGGCTGGCACTGGGGCGGCTGCTCCGACCACATCCAGTACGGAACCTGGTTCAGCAGGAAGTTCATCGACGGCGCCCCCAAAAACACGTCGACAGCTCGAGGAGGATACACGCTGCTGACCATGAACCAGCACAACAGCGAGGCCGGACGACAGGTCAGGTTACACACGCTTCCTGCAGGAGTTTCACATTAAAAGCCTTCCTAAATCCGACAGCATTATTTAAACTCGCATTTTACCACCGAACGCTGCAGATGATAAATTGACGTCTGTAGCAATCTCTTCTTCTTCTTCTTCTTCTTCTTCTCCTCTGTGTCTCAGGCCATCGACCGGACGATGTCCACTGACTGTCGCTGTCACGGCGTCTCCGGCTCCTGTGCGGTGAAGACGTGTTGGAGGACGATGGCGGCGTTTGAGCGTGTCGGCGTGTATCTGAAGGAGCGGTACGAGCACAGTGTCCAGGTGTCTGACAGATCGAGGAGGAAGACGAGGAGGAAGGAGCAGCGCCGCCTCCCCGTTGACAAACACCAGCTCATCTTCATCAACAAGTCTCCAAACTACTGCCTGGAGGACCGGCGCGTCGGCGTGTTCGGCACCAGAGGGCGCCGCTGCAACCGAACATCCGGCGGCTCCGATGGCTGCAACCTGCTCTGCTGCGGCCGCGGATACAACACGCACCTGGTCAGACACGTCCAGCGCTGCGAGTGCAAGTTCGTCTGGTGCTGCTACGTCCACTGCAGGCGCTGCGAGAGCATGAACGACATGCACACCTGCAAATAAACACGAGTCACACCTGCAGATAAACACGAGTCACACCTGCAAATAAACACGAGTCACACCTGCAGATAAACACGAGTCACACCTGCAGATAAACACGAGTCACACCTGCAACTAAACACGAGTCACACCTGCAGATAAACACGAGTCACACCTGCAGATAAACACGAGTCACACCTGCAGATAAACACGAGTCACACCTGCAACTAAACACGAGTCACACCTGCAGATAAACACGAGTCACACCTGCAGATAAACACGAGTCACACCTGCAACTAAACACGAGTCACACCTGCAACTAAACACGAGTCACACCTGCAACTAAACACGAGTCACACCTGCAACTAAACACGAGTCACACCTGCAGATAAACACGAGTCACACCTGCAACTAAACACGAGTCATACCTGCAGATAAACACAAGTCACACCTGCAACTAAACACGAGTCACACCTGCAGATAAACACGAGTCACACCTGCAACTAAACACGAGTCACACCTGCAGATAAACACGAGTCACACCTGCAACTAAACACGAGTCACACCTGCAGATAAACACGAGTCACACCTGCAACTAAACACGAGTCACACCTGCAACTAAACACGAGTCACACCTGCAGATAAACACGAGTCATACCTGCAGATAAACACAAGTCACACCTGCAACTAAACACGAGTCACACCTGCAGATAAACACGAGTTACACCTGCAACTAAACACGAGTCACACCTGCAACTAAACACGAGTCACACCTGCAACTAAACACGAGTCACACCTGCAGATAAACACGAGTCACACCTGCAACTAAACACGAGTCACACCTGCAGATAAACACGAGTCACACCTGCAACTAAACACGAGTCACACCTGCAACTAAACACGAGTCACACCTGCAACTAAACACGAGTCACACCTGCAGATAAACACGAGTCACACCTGCAACTAAACACGAGTCACACCTGCAGATAAACACGAGTCACACCTGCAACTAAACACGAGTCACACCTGCAACTAAACACGAGTCACACCTGCAGATAAACACGAGTCACACCTGCAGATAAACACAAGTCACACCTGCAACTAAACACGAGTCACACCTGCAGATAAACACGAGTCACACCTGCAGATAAACACGAGTCACACCTGCAGATAAACACGAGTCATACCTGCAACTAAACACGAGTCACACCTGCAACTAAACACGAGTCACACCTGCAGATAAACACGAGTCACACCTGCAGATAAACACGAGTCACACCTGCAGATAAACACGAGTCATACCTGCAACTAAACACGAGTCACACCTGCAGATAAACACGAGTCACACCTGCAACTAAACACGAGTCACACCTGCAGATAAACACGAGTCACACCTGCAACTAAACACGAGTCACACCTGCAGATAAACACGAGTCATACCTGCAACTAAACACGAGTCACACCTGCAGATAAACACGAGTCACACCTGCAACTAAACACGAGTCACACCTGCAGATAAACACGAGTCACACCTGCAACTAAACACGAGTCACACCTGCAACTAAACACGAGTCACACCTGCAACTAAACACGAGTCACACCTGCAACTAAACACGAGTCACACCTGCAGATAAACACGAGTCACACCTGCAGATAAACACGAGTCACACCTGCAACTAAACACGAGTCACACCTGCAACTAAACACGAGTCACACCTGCAGATAAACACGAGTCACACCTGCAACTAAACACGAGTCACACCTGCAGATAAACACGAGTCACACCTGCAACTAAACACGAGTCACACCTGCAGATAAACACGAGTCACACCTGCAACTAAACACGAGTCACACCTGCAACTAAACACGAGTCACACCTGCAACTAAACACGAGTCACACCTGCAACTAAACACGAGTCACACCTGCAGATAAACACGAGTCACACCTGCAGATAAACACGAGTCACACCTGCAACTAAACACGAGTCACACCTGCAACTAAACACGAGTCACACCTGCAAATAAACACGAGTCACACCTGCAGATAAACACGAGTCACACCTGCAGATAAACACGAGTCACACCTGCAACTAAACACGAGTCACACCTGCAGATAAACACGAGTCACACCTGCAGATAAACACGAGTCACACCTGCAACTAAACACGAGTCACACCTGCAGATAAACACGAGTCACACCTGCAGATAAACACGAGTCACACCTGCAACTAAACACGAGTCACACCTGCAACTAAACACGAGTCACACCTGCAACTAAACACGAGTCACACCTGCAACTAAACACGAGTCACACCTGCAACTAAACACGAGTCACACCTGCAGATAAACACGAGTCACACCTGCAGATAAACACGAGTCACACCTGCAGATAAACACGAGTCACACCTGCAGATAAACACGAGTCACACCTGTAAATAAAGAAAATATTCGTAAAAACAGACGAGCTGCAGAGACAAACTCATCAGATTCTCCTTCGACCAATCAGGAACGTTTCTACAACCTCAGACTGTGATTGGTGGTAAAATGACTTTATATAAACTGACGAACGAAGAGGAAATCCTTCAGTTTGGTGTTTGTGTGACGTTTAAACTGTAGTGAACTTCCTGTTGAGGACGTTCGGCGTCTGCGGCGCCACCAGCAGCAGAATTCAAACTTCAGAATCTTTAATCAGAAGAAACAAAATAACAAACGTTTCAGTAAAAAGAATCAAAACGTCTGAAACATCAATAATATAAAAAATGATGAAATGTTTTTGTATTTTTTGCAATAAATGATTATTTATATATAAATATTTGTGTTTGATTTTTACTGCAGTCTGTAATATTCTGAACAAAAAACACAATATTTTATATTTACAGTTTTGTAAACGTTTAGTTTTATTCTGTCGTGAATATTTATTTATCCTGAAAAAACAGATTAATGTAACAAAACAAACAACATGAAAACCATAAAATCAAAGAACATAAAAATGAAATTATTTCAACAGTTTGCTGAAAAACAGAAGCAGATTTTGGTTGTTTATTAAATATTAAAGAACTTTAACGATTAATTGATTAAAAAAAAAAAAAACAATCAGCAACTATTTTGATAATTGATTTATCATTTAAGTCTTTATTTCAAGCAAAAATATTTAATATTTTGTTTATTTTATTCTATTTATGTATTTATTTATTTGTTTATGTAAATACAAACAACATAAAAACAGTTTGTGTGAAGACAAAATACAAACAAGAGAAAACAAACAACATGAAACAGTTTCCTGAAAAACAGACTTTGGTTTTCCTGTTTTTGAAGCTTTCAGCCACATCTCATGGCCTTCTCAGTGGATGCAGTTGTCATGGCAACGGTCACTTTTTATAGTTTCAGCTTTCATCTTCTCACTAAAATCTCTCATTTCTTCATTTCCAGCTACAATAATCCAACAGAGAGAAGAGAGAGAGTGACACCATCTGTTTACTGTTTCAGCCGTGACTTCCTGTCTGTGATGTCATCACTCTGCTGCCCCCTGCTGGACAAACCAGACAAAAAAACTACAAAAAACTACAAAGACCAACTTTACTGAGAGATGAGTGAAAAAAATACACAGAAGATTAAAACATGTTTAATATTCTCACTTATAAAAACATGTTTGTTGTTATAATTATCATTCATGAGTTTCATTATAACCTTTCACAGGGTTTAATTACAAAATACATTTGTAATCAAATAATAATTTATACATTTTAAAATTGAAAAAAGATGAATATAATTAGTACGTAAAACTATATATTTCAATTAAAAAATTAAATGCAATAAAAGAATAAAAGTCAACTTTAAAATTAAACGTCCAAAAAATCAATTTTCTATTTACAATTTAAAATATTTGAAATATAATCTTACTGAAAATATTGATTAAACTAAATTGATTAACTTTCCTTCTTGTGCCTGAGCCAATAGGAGGCTCTTTCCACTGCCCCCCCCCCCCCCCCCCCCCCCCCGGTGGCGGTCTGGAGCTCTGAGATCTATGAGATCTTCCTCAAGGCTTCAGACTTCATCCAGGATCATGACTCTCTTCTCTCTAAGGTTGAACTTTGACCGCTGCTGGAAGGGTTTCTGATGACGTCTCTGGTCTTGAGAGAGCGTTCTGCCTGGCTGACTGCAGTGTCAGGGACAGTCCTGGACTACAGAGGACAGGGGGAGCTGGAGCTGCTCAGATCTTATGTTTGCCTGATAGATGTTAAACTATCTGCAAAGGTGCTTATTGACCTTTTTGACCGTCGTCATCGGCACTTCGTACACAGTAAGGGGCCACATACAAACCTTGTTGGTGGATCCGACATTTGAATTTTCCAGGCGAGTCAGATATTGTTGGAATCACGTCTCCTTGAACAAGTAGCTTGAACCTGCTTGTTGGTTTCTGGATCACCAGGAACCATGATTCTTTTGGGCTTGAATGTTATTGTTGCCCAGGTGACCATGTGGTCAAGTTCTGTAAGGACCCATCTCGCCTGCGTGTGGGTTGGTGTGGTCACCATAAGGTGATCCAGAAATGACTTCCTGTGATGGTCTTTGGCCCTCTGGACTCTTTGCTGGCTGATGTAATAATTAGGTTCGTTCCCATGACGAACAAGATGTGAGATATGGTGCATCCCATCATCTCAACAAGCCGCCACTCTGCTGTGAACCTGGCGGACTGAAGTCGACCCATACGCAGTAACACAGTCGAGCCTTTTCTCTTCTTGGCTTCCTGGATGAGTCAGCAGAGAAGGTCCTGCGTGCTCCAACCACCCAGAGAACCCTTCAACACCACCCATCGGAGTAGATGTGTCAACATGAAGGTGAGTATAGAAAAGAAGATCTTTCCCTGCACACCGAGCAGAGAGATGGTCCAGAACTGGCTGATCTGTGTGGAGTCCAGCGCTTTGGGGACAAAGCACCTTCTGGTCTTTAGCAGCTCGCTGGAGCAGCGTCCCTGGACCAAATTCTCCATATAAGCTTCCAAAGCTTTCGGAGGACATCGGGGCAATTCTTGTGTACTTTGTACGGTATACTGCTGGGACCCGGAGCAGATGATGATCTTCTGGACCTTTCTCCGGGACGGGGGTTCTGTGCTGAGGGGTATTGTTGGTTTATCGATGGTGCAAAGGTTATTTTCTTGATGAATCGCTGAAGGTTTCCTTGACAAACTCATCCACTTCCTCCTTTGAGCTTGTAAGACTGCCAGACTTCCCCAAGGAGAGATCTGGTGAAGCGATACGATACGTCTTACCTCTTCAGCCTCTTCTTGTTCCGATCAGCTGTTCTCTGAGGCTGTTAGTTATTTTATTTCTTCTTTTTCCTCAGTTCTGGCCATTTTAAACTGTTGGTTTAGGTTTTGGTCTTAGTTGTTTGATTTTCCAGTCTGACTCCTTCTGTTCTGAAGTTTTCTTTGGTCAGTCAGTGAGTCGAATATAATAATGCTCAAAGTGCTTATTAGTAAAATATAAAAGTTTAAATCATTAGAAACAAAAAACCAGACAATTTAAACAACCATCAAAATATTAAAACACACTGAAAAAGAAGGTAGAAATTAAATTAATAATGAGTAATAATAAAGGTGTAATACAATGAATATAACACATTAAAATAGAAATACAAGATTTAAAACATCAACAGAATTAGTTTGATTCTAAAAACTGACAGAACTCAAATCTGTCTTTGACTTTTGGTGAAATGTGTTTAAAATGAAGCAGCAGACATGTGGAATAATATTTAATAATAATATTTATTTATGTATTTAAGAACAGAGTCGAGCTGCTAGAAGAACATGTGACACAGTAGACGTAAAGAAATATAAGTTGAGTTTGGTTCGTCCTGTTTAATGCTGCCACTCAGCAGAAAACAGTGTGTGTGTGTGTGTGTGTGTGTGTGTGTGTGTGTGTGTGTGTGTGTGTGTATGTGTGTGTGTGTGTGTGTGTGTGTGTGTGTGAGTGTGTGTGTGTGTGTGTGTGTGTGTGTTATCAGCAGTGTGTGATGACAGAGCAGAAAGTTTCAGGAAAGAGAAAACAGCGACAGGTTCTTAGTTACAGTCCAGGATTTCCTGCTATTCTCTGTCTCTGCACACACACACACACACACACACACACACACACACACACACACACACACACACACACACACACCAGCTGATTGACAGTAAAAACTAAAATTAAAACAAGCAGAAATAAACTGACACCTTTTATGAGCCCAGACAGATTTATTCATATTTGACTTTTATTACCTCATTAAAGCTTCTGAACCTTTAATCTGTAAATATTGTTGATGTTTCCTGCGTCGCTGTAAAGTTCTCAGTGTTTCGATTGGCTCCAAACCAGCTGTGATGTCATGAATCCTGCAGGTACGTCCAGGTGTTATTAGAGGGCAGATATCACAATAATAACCAGCGTCTTCTTTCTTTTCTTTGTTTGTTTTTTGAAGATTTAATTGCGTCACTTTGACTTTTGAACCCAAAGAACACAGATAAATCCTCTTCAATCAGATGAAAGTTACAAATGTTTAACTACTAAAACACTCCATCAGTCACACCAGAAGATTAGTTCTCAACCTTTGCAGTAATTGAAGAGAATTTGTTGCATTTTTATTAGATTCTATCAGGATTTCCTCTTCAGTACAGATGAGATCTTCATCTCCTCTAATACGATGATGCTGATGATGACATCACCTTCATCAGGCTGAAAACACAGATTTACAAAGAGTTTAAGACAGTTTGTCACATTAACAGAGTTTATTGCAACAAACCTCACAGTCAGGAGAAAAAAAATGTTCTTGCATTAAATGTTAAATTTGTAAATCTTAATATTTTTCACGTATTTATTCATTTAATGTTGTTGTTTCCAACCTGTAGATTGTGAGATTTAATCCTGTAAACTAGAATATTTATCACAGTAACACAGCCAGTAACGAGGAGTCACACGTCGTCATCTGACTGAACGTTAGACCAGAATCAGCCTTTCAAACCGCAGCACGGCAGGTTTATTTAGTCTCGTGTCCTTAAAACAGCTCCAATAATTCAACATTCAACAAAGTCTGAATCTGTGATTTAATGTCGTCTGCATGAAAGTTACATCAGTGTGTAAAAAAAACATGAGTCAGCGGTTTGCTTTGAGCTCTTCAGGAAGCACATGGAGGGGGGGGCTGAAAGTGTCGGGAGGAGGAGGAGGAGGAGGAGCAGGAGGAGGAGGAGGAGGAGCAGGAGGAGGAGGAGGAGGAGGAGGAGGAGGAGGAACAACCAGACGCTGAAAAGGACGAGAGACTCTGAGAGCAGATCAGACAGACGAGGACAGGAGACATGGAGACGAGTCAGCTGCTGCTCATCTCTCTGATGATGACGATGATGATGATGAAGGAACCGACGATGACCTCAGCTGCTTCTCAACAGGTAACATCATCCATCCATTCATTCATCTATTCATTCATTTATGTCATGTTTCATGTTTCTGAACAGAAACTTTTAACTTTAACCTTTAAAAATAACTTTAAATGAAAACTTCACACTTATTAAATAAAGACTGTAAAGTCTGATTTTGTCTGTAATTGATCGTGTAAATTCTGATCACATTGATCAGCTCAGTTGAAAGTGATGATAAAATGCATCAGATCACTTTTAGACGTTAATGATGGAACTTGACCACCTGTAGTTATTGATGAGGATGAGGATGATGAAGATGATCAGGTTTCTGTCAGTCGTTACTAAACAGCAGATATTAATGATGAGAGTGATGCATCAGATCTCTTTTAGTTGCTCAGTAATTCATTAATAAATGATAACAGATGATTAGTCGTTACAAACAGCAGATTTCTGATCATTGAGGAGTTACAGTATGAAATGTAACAGTCGACACTGAAAGTGATCAATACATTTATATATATATACATGAGAAACATCATGTTCAGTCATATTATTTTAATGAGCAGGTGAATAATGAAGCATGAAGTCATGTGATGAGTGTTTGAAGCCTGACGGTGAGTTTTCTGGTCTAACGAAGCGCCGCGTTCGCCGTTTGTTTGTTTCCTGGGTGGATCAGATGCAGCTGATAGTCGCAGCAGCCATTACAGTCATTACGCTCACTTCCTGTTCCAGTCCTCACACACTTTCTCCTCTTTGATGTTTGAAAACTTTCTGCTGTCGAATAATTCTCCCTGTAACATTCAGTAGATTTAAAGGGTCACATGACGTTCGTCTTAATTTACTCATAATTCACTTCATTATCTTTTCAAGGTGTTATTATGGGATATAAGAGATTCTCAAGAGGCAAAAGTAATTTCCCCATATCTTAATTATCAAATTAAGTAAATTTTAAGATGTTTTTAATGTGTAAAAATCCTTAAAATGTACAAAATAACAGTTATTGTTTAATTTTTATCTCCAGAATTTAAAAAAGTTAATGGGTTGGAACATATTAATGAGTTTTTAATTGGTTATCTGCAACTTTTAAATGTTTTTGAGCTAAAATAGTTTCATTTACACCTGAACATCACGTTACAAACACCTTCATTAAATCATTATTAATGGGACTTGTTTGGTCTCCTGAACCAACGTTTGCCTCCACGCCGTCGCAGCTGTGAATCTTAAATGACAGCGTGTGTCGTGTTTCTTCTTCTGTCAGAACTTCTGCTCCAACTCGACGGTGTTGAGGACTCGGACGGCGTGTCACTCCTGCAGCATCAGCGCGTTGATTCCTTGTCCGTCCGGATACAAACAGACGCCCAGATCCACCGCCAAGGACTGCAGGTGAGACTCTTCACCTTGTTTCACTGCTCGAACACAACTGAGTACATTTACTCTAATTCTCTACTTACATACAACTTTGAAGTATTTCTATATTATGTTACTGTACTTTATACTTCTACTCACCACATTTCAGAAGGAAATATTGAACTTTTTAGTCTCGTTAAGTCTCCATCAGATCAACATAACGGCTGAAAACATTCATCTGTGATTTTGTCTCCTTGTGGTGTCAAATAACAACTTGCACCACCTCAGTAAGAGTCAGTTTCCTACCAGTATATTTAACTGGAACTCTTCCAGCTGCCAGCAGGAGAACGTTCAGCAGCACAATCAGTAGTGAAACAACAGTTTTATATTCATCATTAAATCAGACCAGATCTGTTTTCAACTTGACATTAAAGGGTTTGATTTTAATAAAGCAACAGATTCCAGGTTATCAGACAATAAAACACGTACGGATCAAACATCTCCTCACAGCGTCTCGACACAAATATAATAAAATAAACAACGAGTGAAGACGTTTTACAGAACGAGTCATTTAGATCAAAAACGACCTTTAGTCACGTTTTAGTGACAGACGCCATCTGGTGGCCGCAGTGATTATGGATAGATAGATAGATAGATTGATAGATTGATTGATTGATTGATAGATTGATTGATTGATTGATAGATTGATTGATTGATAGATACCGCTGTTCACTTCCTGTTTCCAACGGTGAGTCAGGACAGTTTTTTTAAAACTACCATTGTCATGATGTTGACTGTTGCCATGACAACAAAGGAGGTTTGCCTAACTTTGAGGAAGTAGTTCCTTGAACCCAAACCAGGACCAGACCTGAACCGCATCGCGACAGTGATGATGTTTGACGGTTTGGAAGTCGCCAGATTAGAAAACGTTCCTACAGGTCGTTCTGGAGTCACATGGTACAATCGACCTCTGTGGTCGTTTCATCACGAGGACGTGTTGGTTATTTTATTTTCATACGTGGTTTGACTTCAGTACTTTAGTGCTTCTGCTTCTGCTGCTTGTTTTAAACAAATGTGTTTAGATTTTATAAAATATTTCAGCAACATACAAACACTCTGAGTGAGAATATAACGAACACAAAGCAGTGAAGATACAGGAATCAGTTTTATCATAACATCTAATTATTTTATAATTTGTTGATTTTGAAATGTTACAGATGATTTTTATTATATTATAAAGGAGCTCCACGTCTCCTGTTCGGTCGAGTCTTTTACCTTCATCGTTTGGGGATAAAGAGGTAAACAGATGTGCACTGTGTGTGTGTTCAGGTACTACATCAGGACGGCCAGTCTGCAGTTACCCATCAGCGGCTGCTCCTTCGAGTGCTACAGCGAGGTGGAGATGAAGAGCTGCTGTCCGGGTTTCTGGGGCCCCGACTGCATCGGTGAGAAACACGTTTACACAAAACATCCACAGAACCCTGAACTATAAATGTCCAGTTTATTATTTATTACAGAGAATCTGCTGCTCATTTATCAAACTGTTTGCCGGCTGCAACCTTTTTATTCAGAATTTTACCTAAAACGCAGCAGCGGTTATTGATCATAGGAAGTAAAAATATAAGATGTTTAAAGTCACTTTGCATATTTAACTGTCATTCCTGCTATTTATACATAAACATTACAAAGTGTACAGTAAGTGTTGTAATAATATTCCAATAATATAATCTGAATAATAATCAGCTGTAACATAAAAACTCTGATATCTGCAAATGTTTTTCATCATTTAAGATTTTGATGTTTTATCTATTAAAGTGTTTCAGAGCATGAAACTGTTGCTGAATCATTTTCTGAATGTCTTGGTCTAAAAATAGTCACATAGTGTATATATCAGTCAACCTGTCTCTGAGTCTTCAAACTATTAATGAGGTCGATATCTTTTCTCAGGTTTTGACATGTTTAAACAGTTTGTGCAGCTTCATAACAAAACTCTAAACTTAATCCAGACGTTTCTTCCTGAATGTGTGTGAACAAAACAAAAGAGTGGAACATTAAGCTCTCTTGTGACGCAGTGGGAGGGGGGGGCGGGGGCGGGGGGGGGGGGGGGGGGGGGGGGGGGGGGGGGGGTGTCTGAGGCCTCCAGGTGACTCGCGTCACATGTTCGGTCCTGCAGGATGCAGCTCGTCCTGCACAGATCAGAACTTCCTTCCTGCCTGCAGATCTCTGAGTCAGCAGGACGAGAATCTGCTGACCATCAAACATGAAGCTGGACTGACCGGACCCCCCAACGCCCCCCCAACGCCCCCCCAACGCCCCCCGACACACACATACATGTCCTGGTAGTCCTGGGGTTCATGTTTGCCTCTCTGTGTTTTGCTGAACTCTCAGTGACAGTTTGAACTTCAGTGAAAGATGAAAGTAAAAATTCTTCACTTTTACCGTCAAACTTGAGGATAAAAACTGTTGATCAACTGGTTCTGAGAGTAAAATCCGGTCAGATGTCAGAGAGCTGCTGACTGCAGGACACAAACTGGTTCCTGTCTGACTGGACTCAATTACAACGAAACAATCAATCGATTAACTAATCGATCAACAGAAGATTCATCAGCAAACATTTTGATAATCAATTAATTGTTTCATTAATTTCACTGATTCTAACTTTTAACTGAACTGTGACTATTTGGTGGTTTTCTCATAAATGATAATAAACAGAATATTTGGGGGCTTTGGATTTACTCCCTTACTATCAGCCTGCTGGATTATAAACTGTTAGCAAAAACACTCAAACATATATGTGAGGAAGCCTGATCAGAGTAGCGAGGAAGGTGGCAGGAGGCCAATGAATACAATCAAATCAAATGTAACTGGCTTAACTCAGGATAAGTCAAACTAAGGCATGATCACATTCACACCTACACTGTCATTCTCTTATTTCTGTTCTTGCCTGAACCCACATTTCTCCCCTTAAACAGACCCTCCAGTCTATAAGGCAGAGCCATGTTTCTTGCAGGGGCGTCAGTTCCCTTTTTACTGACAACTGGCATATAACAATATTGCTAACAGTCAACACCGTTTACAACAAATTGCATCATCTGCAACATAATCCTCATCACAAACCAAAATACGTACAAATCATACAGATACTAAACCAAACGTTTAAATAAGTAAAGTAAATCCCCCGTATTTGGTCTAACCCATGACATCACTGGAGTGATGTCAGTGAGTTTAAAAACAGGAAGTGATGTGTCTCCTGGAAAGCACTGTGAGTATGTTAACACAAGCTAATCTATAACTCAAGAGACTCAGGACTATAAACAATAAACAATAAGTGAACTTGAATACTTCCATAAATGAAGGTGTAAATGTAACAATGATAAACACCAACAAAACTCAGGATAATATGTAAAGTAATGCTACATATACTGGTTAAACAAACAAATAACAAAGTATAATGGGGAATAATGGTGTGGACTCACTAACTTTGTCACAATATACTGAAAAGAATATTTAATTAAAGAATAATTAATTCAGATCAAAGGACAGATATGACGTCTGAATGTGATCTGCTTCTTCGCGTCAGAGGAACTTTGTCTTCTTAGTTTTGTTCACATATAATGTTGCTCTGATTAAATTGGTTGGATTAAAGTCATATATGAAACCTCCAAGACGGCAGTCATCCCTTGTTGGTCCTCAGATTTATCTTCTTCAGGCAGAGACACAGATCAGAGCTGTCCTCTGTCACGATACATAAAATATCCCTCTACGCAGATGATATACTTTTATTTATAACTGAGTCAGATAATACCACATTAATTTAATACAATACAGTAATTTGGGAGGTGAAATACACTTTGATTCATAAAGGTTTTATTCTTTTATTTCTCAGTTTTTAAATAAATACATGAGCTGATGTTCTCAGTTCTCAGAGAGAAGCCGGAGTGGAAAGAAGGAAACAGTTACAGTTTGAGTTGTTTCAGGGAGGTGATGACATGTTGAGATAAGAGAGGAGCAAAGATAAAGACTGAAGAGAGGGAAGATAAGAAGGAAGGAAGTAGACAGATGGAGGGGGGGGTCTGTTTCCTCACAGAAAACCAAACAGCAACGCTGTCACAACTCTCCACGAACCTCCATCGTCAGCTTCCTGTTTGTGTTTCAGAGTGTCCAGAAGAAGCCGACAGACCCTGCAGCAACAAAGGAGTCTGTTCAGATGGCCTGGGAGGAAACGGGACCTGCACCTGTCAGGTAACACACCTGCTGACAGGTAACACACCTGCTGACAGGTAACACACCTGCTGACAGGTAACACACCTGCTGTCAGGTAACACACCTACTGACAGGTAACACACCTGCTGTCAGGTAACACACCTGCTGTCAGGTAACACACCTGCTGTCAGGTAACACACCTGCTGACAGGTAACACACCTGCTGTCAGGTAACATACCTACTGACAGGTAACACACCTGCTGTCAGGTAACACACCTGCTGTCAGGTAACACACCTGCTGTCAGGTAACACACCTGCTGACAGGTAACACACCTGCTGTCAGGTAACACACCTGCTGTCAGGTAACACACCTGCTGTCAGGTAACACACCTGCTGACAGGTAACACACCTGCTGTCAGGTAACACACCTGCTGTCAGGTAACACACCTGCTGTCAGGTAACACACCTACTGACAGGTAACACACCTGCTGACAGGTAACATACCTGCTGTCAGGTAACACACCTGCTGACAGGTAACACACCTGCTGTCAGGTAACACACCTGCTGACAGGTAACACACCTGCTGACAGGTAACACACCTGCTGACAGGTAACACACCTGCTGACAGGTAACACACCTGCTGTCAGGTAACACACCTGTTGTCACTCTTCAGGAGGTTCAACTGGTCTGTTACCTGTTCTGAAGGAGGGGGTTCTAGTTCCTATTTATGTGCTCAGTGTGTGTGTGTGTGTGTGTGTGTGTGTGTGTGTGTGTGTCTGTGTGTGTGTGTGTGTGTGTGTATGTGTGTGTGTGTGTGTGTGTGTGTGTGATCCAGGTGGGCTTTGCAGGAACCGCCTGTGAGGATTGTGAACCTAATCGATATGGTCCCACCTGTAGCTCAGGTAACTTCCAGTAAAACTATAACAGTAAAATCAATCTTTTCTTCACAGTTTTTACAAAAATATTCATATTATTTATCTCATACGTTATTTTTCTTCTTCTTCAGTCTGCTCGTGTGTCCACGGTTTGTGTGACGCTGGTCTGAAAGGTGATGGCAGGTGCACCTGTTTCTCCGGATACAGAGGTCCAAACTGTGATCAAGGTGAGTCTGCGCTGCTCAGCTCAGTTTAAGATGTGATTATTAAATAAACGTATTCAGGATTGTGATGTGGTGCGTTAACAGTAAAAGGTCATGTGCTGTCACCTGTGCATGCAGAGCTTCCTGAGTGTGCGTCTCTCAGCTGTCAGCAGAACTCTCGCTGTATGGAAGAAGCTCTGACAGGACGGCTGGTGTGTCAGTGTCTCCCTGGTTACCAGCAGTCAGGAGCTCAGTGTGTGTGTGAGTTCACACCGAAAATACAACGTTAAACACACCTGTTTATTCACACACGGCTCGTTTTACACCTCTCATTACCAGTATTTATTAAAAGTCTTTTTAGTGTTATTAGGAGCAGCAAGTGTTCAAATAAACCCAGAAAAAAAGCAACAACTACAATACCCAGAATTCATTGTGAACATTATGGAAGATTATGTGTGCCACTTTAAAACAATAAAATAAAATGATATGATATAAAGTAAAATAAAGCACATTTACTTATAATAATAATAATAATAATGTAGTATAATATAATATAAATAATAATAATAATAATAATAATAATAAAAATAAAAACTATCAACCTCTTTGACTGTGTTTATTGTCTCAGAGGGAAATTTGTGTTGGACACATGATGCTGCTTCTGTACCAAATAATTACATCATACAATATAACATTACTAATCACTACACATCATACAACTCATATATGTGTACTCAGCATATTTTGATATATTTGAGTTAGTCTATTTATTTATTGTATTTATTTTAGCTTTTAAATGTATTTTTTTCTGTTGTCTGATTTATGTCAAATGTAACACTTTAATTTCCCTTTGGGATCAATAAAGTAATCGATCCATCCAGATAAAAGAGTAAATGACGACATGATTAGTTAACGGTACAATGTGACGTCTTAATGAGGACGCTAAAAGTCTTGTGATGATGTTTTGTCTCCTCAGCCGTGAACCCGTGTCTCCGGCAGGTCTGTCACGTTCACGCCACCTGCGTGCACTCAGGTCCAGACCAGCACCTGTGCGCCTGTGACCTGGGTTACAGCGGGGACGGACGAGTCTGCATGGCCGTCGATCCGTGTCAGACCGAACATGGCGGCTGCTCCGCCGAGACCGCCCGCTGCGTCTACGACGGACCGGGCAAGGTGAGAAAACACAGGGTCAGGATCAGGATCAAGATCAGGTTTAAGAACAAGATCAGTTTCAGGAACAGGATCAAGATCATGTGTGAACGGGTGAATGTGTGTGTGAACGAGTGAATGTGTGTGTGAACAGATGAATGTGTGTGTGAACGGGTGAATGTGTGTGTGAACAGATGAATGTGTGTGAACAGATGAATGTTGGCAGAGCGCTATGTAACGCAGCCCATTTACCAATAAGAGCAGGATCAATAATCCAGATCAGGATCAGGACTGGAGCTGCTACTTCTAATCATTTCAGAATGAAATATGTTTGATTAGTTATTGGTTAATGATAATCAATGAGTCCTCTGTGTACCTGCTGTATCTGGTGAATCAGTCTCACTGCGAGTGTCTTCCCGGCTTTGAGAACCTGTCGGACGGCGTCCGCTGCAGCCTGAAGGATTCCTGTAGACCTGATTCCTGTCACCAGAACGCCAACTGCACCACGGTGGCACCAGGAAGAGTCCAGTCAGTTCAGTCTCTTTGTTTTCACTCATTTATCCGTTAAATGTTTTAATGACGTGGATGATCATAGGTCACCTGTCCCTCTCTCTCAGATGCACCTGTCTCCAGGGTTACCTTGGCAACGGTAAAGCTTGTTATGGTAACATCATGCAGCGACTGAAGGAACTGAACACTGAACCCGGCGGCCAGTGGAGCGGTCAGCTGAGCAACGCCATCGCTCTGTTCGGTACGGTGACCTCAGCATGATCAATAGAAAATAATAGAAACAGCAGAAAGTGTTTCTACTGTTTACTGTCAGCAAAAAGACTCCAACACATCAATAACTAATGATTACTTTCATTATAGATTCATCGATCGATTATTTTCTGTCATAGAAACCAGAGAAACCAGGAAATACTCACATTTAAGAAGCTGAATCAGAGAATTTGGACTTTTTCTTCTTAAAAAATGACTTTAAGTGATTAATTGATTATCAAAATAGTTGGTGATTAATTTAAAAGTTGGCTGCTAATCGATTAATTGTGTGTAAAGGGAGGAGAAATTATATATATATAGAAACATATTATAAATCAGCTGGTGATGACGTGCAGTTCATCATGTCACCTTGTTATTAATATTAATATTCACACACTGTTTGAATATTTGTCTGATAACTTTAATGATCTGTGTGTGTTTTCAGATTCTCTGTCGTGGCCGTTGCAGAATTTGGGTCCTTTCACTGTTTTTGTTCCGATCAATAAAGGCTTCAGAGGAACGTCGGTGAGAAGTTCTGTTTACACAACAGGTTCACGTCATAAACAACAGATTAAAACTGAACATTTTGGAAACTGATCCGGTGTCTCGTCCTCCGTCTGTGAGCAGGTGAGAACTCTGACAGCTGACTCAGCTAAAGCTAAATACGTGTGTAAGATGCACCTGGTTGCCGGGGTGATGCCCTTTGACAGTCTGAAGAAAAGTGACGTCTTCTACACTCTGACCGGGAAGTCAGCAGAGACGGACACGTCGGAGGGGGTGAGACGGACGCCGTCACAAACACAGACGCATCACATGACTGTGAAGGTAACCTTAGTAACCGCAGAGCATCTTTCTGTACTCCTCCAGGACACTCAGACTAAGATCCGTATCCATGGCAGCAGGAAGAAAGGTGTGATCGTCCAGTCCGACGTCGTGGCGTCCAACGGGATGATCCACATCATCAATAAGCTGATGGACAGCGTCTCTCCCACTGTGGAGAGTGACACACAGGTACATCATTACTATTAATGATTAAATAATTCATTCATTGATTAGTTCACTCAGTCATTGATTATGTTTCTCTGCAGGAGAATCTGATGAAGATCATTTCAGACTACGGAAAGTTTGACAGACTCAGGTCTTTACTAGAGGTACGAAGTTCACAGCTGTTTGTTTACATGTTTATTAGTTTCAACATCGAGTTTTAATGTTTCAATATGTTGTTATGAAATAATGAATTTTAATAATTCATCATTTTGTCGGTAAAAAATAACATAATAATGTGCA